>NC_142537.1:12122500-12370000 GCF_056151865.1 Erythranthe guttata
CCCCTCCTTCGCCTCGTGCAGCCGTTGCCCTTACCCCAAATTTGCAGAACAATATATGTTGACTTTGACTTGTAGTGAATCCTCGGATCGAACAATATATGTTGACTTTGAATTTCGGAGTCGGGTCGTTGACTTGATCTTCTTCGGATTTGATTTTGAACTTGAATAACGTCTTCCGAGGGTCTTGCGACTTGAATCTCGGATCGAACGCAAAACTTTGACGGGTTTTCACTTGAAGATCTTGGAGTTCTTGATGGATTTGGCCCTTCAATCTTCCTTCGATCTTGATTTGTTGAACTTTGACGGCTTTCGACTTGAAGATCTTGGAGTTCTTGATGGATTTGGCCCTTCAATCTTCCTTCGATCTTGATTTGTTGAAGAACGCCCTCGATTTGATGAAGAACGCCTTGAATTTGATGAAGAACGACTTGAATATTGTAGAGAGAATTTTCTCCTACGGTTTTTCTTCTTCTTGAGTTGTGTTTTGAATTGTGTAGAGAGGTTCCCTATTTATAGTGGTAGAATAAGAGTCCCACTTAAAGTCTACTTGATGACGTGGCGCGATTTGATTGGCTCTATTTAAATTGATATTTATCTCTTATAACTTGGAAGAGAAGAAATAATCCTATTGGCCAATAAATAATTTATAATTATCTCCATAACTTATTTTGTAAGATAAATTATAATTTAATATAGACACAATATAATTGGCTAATTTAATTAACCAATTAATTAATTTTATGCGTCTACAAATGCCCCCTCGAGACTTGTTCACGGACAATGCAACTTGGAGTGGATGAGTCTCGATAATTGCTCAACTTCGATTGCAGCTTGATCTAGCAAAGAACATATATCTTTTGAAATCATGACTGAACTTAGAGAGATTCTAAGGTTCCTAGGTTCCCTTTAAAGGGATGAAGTCATAACGTAGTTCAAAATATATCCTTTCAAGGGATGTCGTGCACAATTTATACTCGTGTGGACAAGGAGAAACATTTGCAGTTTCAGCTCGTACTGAAGGAGCATTTGACTTGAATTTGTAGATAGTTTATGCTCGTATCTAGGAGCCTTGACTTGATTTCGATATATAGATAGTTTATGCTCGTATCGAGGAGCCTTCACTTGATTTGGATATATAGATAGTTTATGCTCGTATCAAGGAGCCTTGACTTGATATGTATAGATAGTTTATACTCGTATCAAGGAGCCTTGACTTGATTTAGATATATAGATAGTTTATGCTCGTATCAAGGAGCCTTGACTTGATTTGAATATGTAGATAGTTTATGCTCGTATCAAGGAGCCTTGACTTGATTTGGATATATAGATAGTTTATGCTCGTATCAAGGAGCCTTGGTTTGATTTGGATATGTTGACATTTTAAACTCGTGTCAAGGAGTACTTCGTTTGTTCTGGACATGTAGACCTTTTAAACTCGTGTCAATGAGTACTTTGTTTGATTTGGGCATGTAGACCTTTTAAACTCGTGTCAATGAGTATTTCGTTTGATTTGGACATGTAGACCTTGAAAGAATTTACGGTCCCGAATTCGTTTAATACAGAGATGTTATCTTAAGTGTTATGAAACTTGAGAAAACATGCAGCGGAAATATAAAGAACTAAAGACAATACTCAGATCTAAAACTGTTCACAAGTAAAAACTTGTGAACTTGCCCTTTACAGGACGGAAAAATTATATTAAAAACAGTATTCCAAGAATACAAATAGAAGATGTACGAAAACTTCTTCCTTATGAATGAATCATTAACATGATCATTCTTACATTCAAATCTAGAAACAAAAAGAGAAATATTAAAAGTTTTAGATTTCAAAGAATTTACTCATGAGGAGTACGTACAAACAGCACTCGGTTTTTGTTTCTTCGAAAATCTGCACCTTTCTTGAGTCTTGAGTTTGGTACTTATAGACTTTCCAAGCTTCCACTACTCAGCCCATGATCTGCAAGAAAACCAACCACAAGAGCACTCAAGAAAATGGGTTAGTGGGTTAGTTTAAGAAGTTAGAATAATATCGATAATTAAACCCACTAAGCACTACTTAGCCCACTAAGTCATAACACTTAGCCCACTAAGTCATAACTAAAATTTAGTTTGAAAGTAAGAGAGTTAAAAACACTTTTATGGAAAACCCACGTGTTTCAAACTCCCCATTTTTAACTTTCTGATCAAAACTAAATTTTAGTTAAAATTCCTCTGCGACATTGCTTGAACTCCCCCTGAAGTTGATAATAAAGAAAATATAGAAAAATCAATTGAAAACAAATTCACCAAGATAGTCCAACACAATTTAAAAGAAAGGAAATAACCAAAGTGCAGTCCTAAACAAAAGTTCAGAGGGAAAAATAAAAACAGAACAAAATCAAAATATTGTTCATAAAAACAATTAAAGTAGAATATTCAAAGTCTCCTCAGTATCAGCTGCTGCTCCTCCATCACTAGCAATGGATCCACTGCTTTCCTCTTGTCCTTGAGCTTCACCCTCATTCTTTGCTCCTTCTTCATTAACACCTTGCTCTCTGCCTCTGGCATCCAAAGGATGAGAAGTTCCTGCTTCAACTTCATGACTAGCTTTTTCTCCTCCTTTTTTATCAGAAAGAGCTTTTTGAAGCATTTCCACCATGGACTGGTGATAAGTAATCTGAGCTAGAGAGTGAGTAAGTTGTTGTAACAAGAGATCTCTAGGAACAGAAACAAGAATGTCAGGGATGTTGTCAACATGAGGAGCAACACCTTCAGTACCAAGATTATTTTGACCTGATTCAGTTGAGAGGAAATTATCTCCATTCCAGGGAAGATCTTGGACATGAGGAGCTTTAAGAAAATTTTGAGAAACAGTAATCATGCCAAGTGGAGTGTGAAGATATGCTGATTCATCTTGGCCCAAATTTTGAGAAAGTAAAATGGAGTAGATGAGAGAAGGGTAAGGAAGATGAGTGGATGATGAAATTTTCTGGGCAAGATGTGTTGGGTTTCGGGCACGTGTACGCAGCGGAAAACAAAAATTTTATGCGATTTAAACAACTTTAAAGCACATAAACACATGCCCGATAATTGAAAACAATTAATTGCGTACCTTTGCGCTTCCAGCGAAATTAAAAACAACATACATTGCGTACCTTTGCGCTTCCAGCGAAATTAAAACAACATACATGCTTAATTACTTAATCGAAATTAAATCAATTAGCATGCTCGCGTTTAAATCAAATAATCATGCTCGCAATAATAAAACCAATTTCATGTAGTCACATAAAATCATACAAGTTTCTTATTAAAACGGACATGCATATATTAATTTAAACGTAACCGAATCAAATGACAATAGATTCGAAACATTACCTCTTGAAGCGTGAGGTAGGCGTACTAAGCAAAGCTAGATTGCGACGGAAACCAATCCGTGCAATCCGGGGCAGCAACGGCGATGATCCGAGCTACAGCGGCGCGTGTGATTCACGTGCTGTCCTTGGAGCATCAATCGAACGAAGACTGGAGAAGATGGCCAGCTGCTCTTCCCACTCCTATTGATCCAACCTGTTTGCTGATCTGAAATTACAGCCTTTCTCCGACTTCAATATCTCCATGCTTATTTAATGGATGGACAATTCCTTCTGGAATAATGTAGATTTATAAGTCTTGAAGCTTCTGTCAAAATTTCACGTCCATCCGATCACCGGTTGAGTTATGGAGAATTTTCTCGCTGGACAGCGCAGAAAATCCGAGAGCAGTTTTTCAGAATTGCCTTCTCGCATCTTCGATTCTTCGATCTTCCTCCTCTTGGATTTCACCTCGTATACTTCGATCTACTAAACACGTGGCACTATACACGTGATAGTCAGAATAACGGAAGAAAAGAAAGAAGGAAAGGAATACCGAAAGAGATCGGCCAACGGGTGGCCGATTCCGGCGAATTTCCGGCGACGGCGCGGTGGTGGTGGCCGTGGGAGAGGGTGGCTGATTGAGAGAGGCAGCGGCTAGGGTTATGAACGTGTGTTATGTTAGTTGTATGTGTGCAAGACCTATAAATCAAGTATTTATATGTCTTGCATAAAACCCTAACGGCTTAAGTTGGACCGGGCCCAACAACTTAAGTTCGTTAGTTCTTTTACTAGCTCATCTCTCTCAATTCGATGATCGGAAAATTGTAACGATTACATTTTCGGAATCATTATAATGTCCTCGTCATTACGAGTGTCAACTCTCGATTTCCAACTTTCCAAAAGTGGAAACCCTAATTCAGTGCACTTTCTAAATTTGGAAACTTCCCGATTTAGAAGGTTCACTAATACGTTCGCCTATTCTTTTCCTTTTCTTATTCTCATTCATAATTCCAAATTACGAATGTTGGACCCAATCATATTGACTTCCAATCATGCAAAGATAAACATATTTTACCTTTGACCGTTTATTCAAAGATCTCATGTGCACGAGCAGTGTGACCCTCGATGGTTCAGGTGTAAGCTAACCGTGGGTCCACAACCCTTTGTGGTCAAAACTCGTCCCCTTAGAGTTACGATTAAGATGAAACTCGTTTCACCTTAATCACCCAACGAATCAAGATTGGCGTCTAGCAACTACGCGTCATGATTCCCTAGATACAAATGAAGTGCCTGCAAGAACCTTCAGATATAGTTAACGTACAGTACGGTCCCTTCGATTCATATGTCCCGATTGAACTAGAGGCATTGGTTCATCGAGACCTCTTTATATGTTCAATGACGGTGCGATCGTTCTAAGTATTGTAATCGTCACGTGCATGACTTAGAGAATCGAATCCTCTAATCATCACTTAGTCAGCTCTGGCCAGAGACTTAGAATGATTACAAACTATCAGAACACACAGGACATCCAAGACTATTCTAGCAATCGAATCCCCGACTACAATGCACAGACCTCCCACTAGATTTCGGACTGCACGAACACTGGCCCTTGGGATGGTCCTCGGTGGAACTCAGAGACAGGTCACGATACAGCTGGTCCTCTAGTGAAGTCACGGTGATGTCTAGGTCATAAGGACTAATGGTGTACAACTATACCATAGATATCTCTACTCGATTATTGGGAACCACTTAGAGATTTCTAGGGTGAGGGAGTTCAGTGAACTCGTCAACTTACGAGCACCCACTTATGCATGCCGATATCACAATACCGTTTACTGATGAGATGCAGTACACATACACTAAGTGCTAGTCTTCTAATGGGAAAGGCCGATATCCTCATTGGTGGCGTAACCCTTCGACTAGGAACACGTTTAACAGTTATAATACATAAGTAAATATCTCACGATCCTAACGATCAATTACTAGTACTTGTAATAACTGTAAGGACTATATCTATGCTTGTGACAAAGGGACAAAGATATAGAATTCCAAGGTGTTTTATCATTAATACGAATAAAGGTTCGTTTATTACCATAATAAATACGAGAGACCACAACCACATGTTGGCTTGTTGGTCACCTACTCTAACAATCTCCCACTTGACCTAAAGCCAACTACCCATGAATCGCAATCCCATCGACTCTCGATGTTTCTCATGGACCGATCTCGGTAAAGGCTCCGTGAAGGGGTCTGCAACGTTCTCTTCCGAGGCGACTCGTTCTACTTTAACTTCACCTCTATCAATGATCTCTCGGATCACATGATACTTTCTCAGAATATGCTTCGACTTCTGATGAGATCTCGGCTCCCTAGCTTGCGCCAAGGCTCCGGTGTTATCACAGTACAACTGTACTGGATCACTAGCACAAGGAACGACACCCAACTCTTGGATGAACTTCCTTATCCAAGTCCCATCTTTTGCAGCTTCGGACGCTGCAATGTATTCCGCTTCGGTAGTGGAATCGGCCGTCGTGCTTTGCTTGGAACTCTTCCAACACACGGCACCACCATTAAGCGTGAATATAAATCCAGAGTTCGACTTTGAGTCGTCCACATCCATTTGAAAACTAGAGTCGGTAAAACCCTCTAATTTCAATTCGGCACCCCCATATACCAAAAATATATCCTTAGTCCTTCGTAAGTACTTGAGGATATCTTTCACGGCTTTCCAGTGAGCCAGGCCGGGGTTAGAGTGATATCTGCTTGTGACACTCACAACATACGCAATATCGGGTCTCGTACACAGCATGCCATACATTATGCTTCCTATAGCAGAAGCATAGGGCGTCCTTTTCATCTCCTCGATTTCACTAGGTGTTTGCGGACACATAGATTTCGAGAGACGAACCCCATGGGACATTGGCAAGAATCCCTTCTTGGATTCTTCCATGCTAAACCGTTTCACATCGGTGTCTATGTACAGGCTTTGGGATAAGCCAAACATCTTTCTCGCTCTATCTCTATAAATGCGTATTCCTAATACATAAGATGCTTCTCCCAAATCCTTCATTGAGAAACGTGTGGAAAACCATGCTTTCGTTTGTTGTAACACTCCTACGTCATTCCCAATGAGTAGAATGTCATCAACGTAAAGCACTAAAAATATCACTGCCCTCCCACTAACCTTCTTGTATACACAAGGTTGCTCCGGATTCTTCTCAAAATCAAACTCTTTGATAGTTGAGTCGAACCTAATTTTCCAACTTCGGGATGCTTGTTTTAATCCATAAATGGATCGCTGGAGCTTGCAAACCTTTTGCTCACTTCCAGAAGATATGAAGCCTTCCGGCTGCGCCATGTAAATTTCTTCCTCAATATCTCCATTAAGGAAGGCGGTCTTCACATCCATTTGCCATATCTCGTAGTCGTACCACGCAGCTATGGCCAGCAAAATCCTAATGGGCTTCAGCATCGCGACTGGCGAAAAGGTTTCCTCATAGTCAACACCTTGCCTTTCAGAGTATCCTTTCGCTACCAATCTAGCTTTATAGGTCGATACCTTTCCATCAACTCCAATTTTCTTCTTATAGATCCACTTGCAGCCTATGGGAACAATTCCCTTAGGTGGATCTACCAAGGTCCACACCTTGTTGGAGTACATGGAGTCCATCTCGGATTTCATGTCTGTTAGCCAATGTCCCATGTCCGCATCCGATACGGCCTCATTGTATGTTCTTGGATCTCGTCCAAGATCAACGTGATCTTCATCACTTTCGAGGAGGAATAACCTATCTGGCATTTTCCGAACTCTTTCGGATCTACGTACCGTAGGTTCAGGAGGTATATTAGTGGATTGTTGTATTGGTTCGATTACTTGTTCTTGCGCTTGAACTTCACTTTGTGGTTCTTGAACAACTTCAAGTTCTATCATGCTGCCTTTTCTATCGGATAGAAACTCCCTTTCCAAAAAGGTGGCATTTCTTGAAACAAACGTCTTTGCTTCCTTGACATAATAGAATTCGTATCCCATTGAATCTTCGGGATACCCCACAAAATAGCACAAGTCGGATTTACTATCCAACTTATCTCCCCTTAATTGCTTCACATAAGCGGGAAAACCCCATATCCTAATATGTTTGTAGTTGGGTTTCCGGGAATGCCAAAGTTCTTTATTATCAACATCTCACTACGTTTTGCTGAATTTCGCCTTAGGGGCCCCCACTACCTTCACCCACTTCGAACTTGCTGTTTGGAAAGGGAACTCTTTCCTTTCTCTTCTTTTGGGGAGAACTATTCTTTCCAGAAGTAACAGCAATGAGAACAGACTTCTCTTTCTTAATGGTGGACTCGAAACTGACCAACATGTTCATTAACTAATCCAATGGAGGATCTAGTTTGTTCATGTTGAAGTTCACTATGAACAATTCATAGGAACTAGGGAGAGATAACAGGATCAAATCCAACGAGAGCTCGGCCGAGAGGGTGACATCGAGATGCACTAGCTTTTCAAGGAGAGTGATCATTTTGAGATAGTGCTCGTGGACCGAAGTCCCTTCTCGCAGTCTCGCTGTGATCAACTCCTTTGTAGCAGCGTATCTCGATGCCCTAATATTCTCACTATACATGCTATCGAGATGAGCCTTTATATCGAAAGCATGCATGTGAGACTCATATTTCCTCGCAAGCGCGGGTTCCATGGCGGCTATCATATAGCACCTAGCATGTGTGTCATCTTTCTTCCATGCTTCATAAGTTTCCTTTTCAGCATCAGTCGTTGTGGCAGGTATAGTGGCGAGAAGTCTCTCGTTCAAAACATTGAGACGCCCCTCAACGGTTAACACAAGCTTAAGACTACGCAACCAATCTAGGTAATTAGGGCCATATGTTATTTAATTGTTCTCCCACTAATTTTATCGAGTTCCACTTCCCTCTAGTAGACAAACGAGAAAACTGATTTTTCTTAATGGGCTTTAGGTCCAATAGACAAATATAACCCGTAGTTAATCTAGCCCGATTATATTTGCCCAAAGGTAGATCACAATCAATCATAT
This sequence comes from Erythranthe guttata, assembly GCF_056151865.1. Lineage (NCBI taxonomy): Eukaryota > Viridiplantae > Streptophyta > Magnoliopsida > Lamiales > Phrymaceae > Erythranthe > Erythranthe guttata. The sequence goes on from NC_142537.1 coordinate 12,130,886, forward strand.
CCACAATATGACCCTAAATTATTTTTCCTCACACTTGATAATGACCTAAGTTAATCTCGCGAATATCAAAATCGTCGTGTGTCAAGTCTAACCTACCAATCAAAGATGCTCATAGAACTTGATTATGCCAAACTAATGCAGTCCCTAGTTAATCTAGCCGACCACGTTAATCCAACATAACCCTTTTCTATGGCTACCTTCATCGCTATGTCAATTGAATTACAGCTTACTCTACCATATCACTCCCCGCTAACACGGCTTACTGCACTATAGTAAAGGGCTACACATAATCCAACCGTTGGCAGAAGGAAAGAAATAACTCAACATATTGGGTTTTTCTTTATAGCTTGAAATGATTCTTAATTAGATTAAGAATGAGGGGTTTTATTAAAAGTTTTATCTCATCAGAAGGTTCGGATTGGTCTATGTGATTCCTACATCTATGTTCTCTAAAGGTATATGGAAACGCATATTGTCCTAAGAGGAACATATGACCTAACTATATAATTAATTACATTAATTAATTATCGAGTTTTTCAAAATAATTATAGAACCTCAACTAGCATAAATCATTCATATAATGTTGAGGTACTACTAATTAAGTTGAATTTATAATCAATATTATATATGTGTTCTATTAATTGAAATCAATTTAACAATTTAAATCAATTTGATTAATCTAACACCTATTTACTAAAATAGATGATTGTTGATCCAATTATCTAATTGGGATTAATTGAAAATAATTTTCCAAAAATTAAAATCAATTTGTTTTAAGTTTAATTTTAGAAATCTGAAATAATTTTTTTTTTTTTTATTTTTTTTTATTTTATTTTCAGTGAACCGGTTCGGCCCAACCGGTCTGACCGGTTCGGACCGAAGCGGTCCGGTTCTGTCCGGTCCAGCTGACCCAAATCAGTGGGCCGGGTCAGTCGGACCAGGAACCGGTCTGACCGACCCGAATCCACGCGGATTCGGTCAACTAAATCGCACACAACCATCGAACTGGCCGGTTCGACCGGTTCGATCCGAACAATTAAAAACCGACGTTTTAAAAATAATTTCAGATCCGATTTTCCAATTTTAAACAATTTTAAAGCTGGAATAATTCTAAACAATATTCCAAAAATATTTTAAACTTACGAAAACTCCCAATTACATAATACAACAATCACTACTTTAATAAATCGAATCATGCATAAATTCATAGCATATAAAAACGAACGCAATTAATTGCGCAACGAGCTCTGATACCACTGTTGGGTTTCGGGCACGTGTACGCAGCGGAAAACAAAAATTTTATGCGATTTAAACAACTTTAAAGCACATAAACACATGCCCGATAATTGAAAACAATTAATTGCGTACCTTTGCGCTTCCAGCGAAATTAAAAACAACATACATTGCGTACCTTTGCGCTTCCAGCGAAATTAAAACAACATACATGCTTAATTACTTAATCGAAATTAAATCAATTAGCATGCTCGCGTTTAAATCAAATAATCATGCTCGCAATAATAAAACCAATTTCATGTAGTCACATAAAATCATACAAGTTTCTTATTAAAACGGACATGCATATATTAATTTAAACGTAACCGAATCGAATGACAATAGATTCGAAACATTACCTCTTGAAGCGTGAGGTAGGCGTACTAAGCAAAGCTAGATTGCGACGGAAACCAATCCGTGCAATCCGGGGCAGCAACGGCGATGATCCGAGCTACAGCGGCGCGTGTGATTCACGTGCTGTCCTTGGAGCATCAATCGAACGAAGACTCGAGAAGTTGGCCAGCTGCTCTTCCCACTCCTATTGATCCAACCTGTTTGCTGATCTGAAATTACAGCCTTTCTCCGACTTCAATATCTCCATGCTTATTTAATGGATGGACAATTCCTTCTGGAATAATGTAGATTTATAAGTCTTGAAGCTTCTGTCAAAATTTCACATCCATCCGATCACCGGTTGAGTTATGGAGAATTTTCTCGCTGGACAGCGCAGAAAATCCGAGAGCAGTTTTTCAGAATTGCCTTCTCGCATCTTCGATTCTTCGATCTTCCTCCTCTTGGATTTCACCTCGTATACTTCGATCTACTAAACACGTGGCACTAGACACGTGATAGTCAGAATAACGGAAGAAAAGAAAGAAGGAAAGGAATACCGAAAGAGATCGGCCAACGGGTGGCCGATTCCGGCGAATTTCCGGCGACGGCGCGGTGGTGGTGGCCGTGGGAGAGGGTGGCTGATTGAGAGAGGCAGCGGCTAGGGTTATGAACGTGTGTTATGTTAGTTGTATGTGTGCAAGACCTATAAATCAAGTATTTATATGTCTTGCATAAAACCCTAACGGGCTTAAGTTGGACCGGGCCCAACAACTTAAGTTCGTTAGTTCTTTTACTAGCTCATCTCTCTCAATTCGATGATCGGAAAATTGTAACGATTACATTTTCGGAATCATTATAATGTCCTCGTCATTACGAGTGCCAACTCTCGATTTCCAACTTTCCAAAAGTGGAAACCCTAATTCAGTGCACTTTCTAAATTTGGAAACTTCCCGATTTAGAAGGTTCACTAATACGTTCGCCTATTCTTTTCCTTTTCTTATTCTCATTCATAATTCCAAATTACGAATGTTGGACCCAATCATATTGACTTCCAATCATGCAAAGATAAACATATTTTACCTTTGACCGTTTATTCAAAGATCTCATGTGCACGAGCAGTGTGACCCTCGATGGTTCAGGTGTAAGCTAGTCGTGGGTCCACAACCCTTTGTGGTCAAAACTCGTCCCCTTAGAGTTACGATTAAGATGAAACTCGTTTCACCTTAATCACCCAACGAATCAAGATTGGCGTCTAGCAACTACGCGTCATGATTCCCTAGATACAAATGAAGTGCCTGCAAGAACCTTCAGATATAGTTAACGTACAGTACGGTCCCTTCGATTCATATGTCCCGATTGAACTAGAGGCATTGGTTCATCGAGACCTCTTTATATGTTCAATGACGGTGCGATCGTTCTAAGTATTGTAATCGTCACGTGCATGACTTAGAGAATCGAATCCTCTAATCATCACTTAGTCAGCTCTGGCCAGAGACTTAGAATGATTACAAACTATCAGAACACACAGGACATCCAAGACTATTCTAGCAATCGAATCCCCGACTACAATGCACAGACCTCCCACTAGATTTCGGACTGCACGAACACTGGCCCTTGGGATGGTCCTCGGTGGAACTCAGAGACAGGTAACGATACAGCTGGTCCTCTAGTGAAGTCACGGTGATGTCTAGGTCATAAGGACTAATGGTGTACAACTATACCATAGATATCTCTACTCGATTATTGGGAACCACTTAGAGATTTCTAGGGTGAGGGAGTTCAGTGAACTCGTCAACTTACGAGCACCCACTTATGCATGCCGATATCATAATACCGTTTACTGATGAGATGCAGTACACATACACTAAGTGCTAGTCTTCTAATGGGAAAGGCCAATATCCTCATTGGTGGCGTAACCCTTCGACTAGGAACACGTTTAACAGTTATAATACATAAGTAAATATCTCACGATCCTAACGATCAATTACTAGTACTTGTAATAACTGTAAGGACTATATCTATGCTTGTGACAAAGGGACAAAGATATAGAATGCCAAGGTGTTTTATCATTAATACGAATAAAGGTTCGTTTATTACCATAATAAATACGAGAGACCACAACCACATGTTGGCTTGTTGGTCACCTACTCTAACAATCTCCCACTTGACCTAAAGCCAACTACCCATGAATCGCAATCCCATCGACTCTCGATGTTTCTCATGGACCGATCTCGGTAAAGGCTCCGTGAAGGGGTCTGCAACGTTCTCTTCCGAGGCGACTCGTTCTACTTTAACTTCACCTCTATCAATGATCTCTCGGATCACATGATACTTTCTCAGAATATGCTTCGACTTCTGATGAGATCTCGGCTCCCTAGCTTGTGCCAAGGCTCCGGTGTTATCACAGTACAACTGTACTGGATCACTAGCACAAGGAACGACACCCAACTCTTGGATGAACTTCCTTATCCAAGTCCCATCTTTTGCAGCTTCGGACGCTGCAATGTATTCCGCTTCGGTAGTGGAATCGGCCGTCGTGCTTTGCTTGGAACTCTTCCAACACACGGCACCACCATCAAGCGTGAATATAAATCCAGAGTTCGACTTTGAGTCGTCCACATCCGATTGAAAACTAGAGTCGGTAAAACCCTCTAATTTCAATTTGGCACCCCCATATACCAAAAATATATCCTTAGTCCTTCGTAAGTACTTGAGGATATCTTTCACGGCTTTCCAGTGAGCCATGCCGGGGTTAGAGTGATATCTGCTTGTGACACTCACAACATACGCAATATCGGGTCTCGTACACAGCATGCCATACATTATGCTTCCTATAGCAGAAGCATAGGGCGTCCTTTTCATCTCCTCGATTTCACTAGGTGTTTGCGGACACATAGATTTCGAGAGACGAACCCCATGGGACATTGGCAAGAATCCCTTCTTGGATTCTTCCATGCTAAACCGTTTCACATCGGTGTCTATGTACAGGCTTTGGGATAAGCCAAACATCTTTCTCGCTCTATCTCTATAAATGCGTATTCCTAATACATAAGATGCTTCTCCCAAATCCTTCATTGAGAAACGTGTGGAAAACCATGCTTTCGTTTGTTGTAACACTCCTACGTCATTCCCAATGAGTAGAATGTCATCAACGTAAAGCACTAAAAATATCACTGCCCTCCCACTAACCTTCTTGTATACACAAGGTTGCTCCGGATTCTTCTCAAAATCAAACTCTTTGATAGTTGAGTCGAACCTAATTTTCCAACTTCGGGATGCTTGTTTTAATCCATAAATGGATCGCTGGAGCTTGCAAACCTTTTGCTCACTTCCAGAAGATATGAAGCCTTCCGGCTGCGCCATGTAAATTTCTTCCTCAATATCTCCATTAAGGAAGGCGGTCTTCACATCCATTTGCCATATCTCGTAGTCGTACCACGCAGCTATGGCCAGCAAAATCCTAATGGGCTTCAGCATCGCGACTGGCGAAAAGGTTTCCTCATAGTCAACACCTTGCCTTTCAGAGTATCCTTTCGCTACCAATCTAGCTTTATAGGTCGATACCTTTCCATCAACTCCAATTTTCTTCTTATAGATCCACTTGCAGCCTATGGGAACAATTCCCTTAGGTGGATCTACCAAGGTCCACACCTTGTTGGAGTACATGGAGTCCATCTCGGATTTCATGTCTGTTAGCCAATGTCCCATGTCCGCATCCGATACGGCCTCATTGTATGTTCTTGGATCTCGTCCAAGATCAACGTGATCTTCATCACTTTCGAGGAGGAATAACCTATCTGGCATTTTCCGAACTCTTTCGGATCTACGTACCGTAGGTTCAGGAGGTATATTAGTGGATTGTTGTATTGGTTCGATTACTTGTTCTTGCGCTTGAACTTCACTTTGTGGTTCTTGAACTACTTCAAGTTCTATCATGCTGCCTTTTCTATCGGATAGAAACTCCCTTTCCAAAAAGGTGGCATTTCTTGAAACAAACGTCTTTGCTTCCTTGACATAATAGAATTCGTATCCCATTGACTCTTCGGGATACCCCACAAAATAGCACAAGTCGGATTTACTATCCAACTTATCTCCCCTTAATTGCTTCACATAAGCGGGAAAACCCCATATCCTAATATGTTTGTAGTTGGGTTTCCGGGAATGCCAAAGTTCTTTATCATCAACATCTCACTACGTTTTGCTGAATTTCGCCTTAGGGGCCCCCACTACCTTCACCCACTTCGAACTTGCTGTTTGGAAAGGGAACTCTTTCCTTTCTCTTCTTTTGGGGAGAACTATTCTTTCCAGAAGTAACAGCAATGAGAACAGACTTCTCTTTCTTAATGGTGGACTCGAAACTGACCAACATGTTCATTAACTAATCCAATGGAGGATCTAGTTTGTTCATGTTGAAGTTCACTATGAACAATTCATAGGAACTAGGTGTTAGAGTAGGTGACCGGCAAGCCAACTTGTGGCTGTGGTCCTTCTCCTTTTCTTTGTAATAAAACAATCGTTTTTCGTTCGTAATAATAAAATATCTTATTTGGCATTCTATATCTGTTATCCCATGCAAGCAGCATAGATATAGTCCTAACGAGTTACTCTATTACTGTGAGTTGATCTAGTAGAATCGTGAGATAACTCAGCAATGTAATGTAACTGTTAAACCTTGTTCCTAGTCGATGGGTTACGCCAATAATGAGGATACCGGCCTTTCCCTTTTGAGACTAGCACTTAGTGTATGTGTACTGCGTCTCATCAGTCCTCGGTGTTGTGACATCGGCATACTTGAGTGGGTGCTCATACTGGATGAGTTCACTGAACTCCCTCGCCCTAGAAATCTATAAGTGGTTCTCATTCATCGAGTAATAGGTTTCTAAGATATAGTTGTACACCATTAGTCCTTAAGACCCAGACATCACCGTGACTTCACTAGAGGACCGATTGTATCGTGACCTGTCCCTGAGTCCCACCGCGGACCGCTCCAAGGGCCAACGTTCGTGCAATCCGAAATCTAGTGTGAAGTCTGTGCATTGTAGTAGGGGATTCGAGCGCTTGAGTAGTCATGGATGTCCTGTGTGTTCTGACGGTTTATAATCCATGGAATCTCTGGCCAGAGTTGATAGTGGGGTGATTAGGGAAATGTGTTTCCCTAAGTCGCACACGAACGGATTTATAATACCTAGAACGTTCGCACGGTTATTGAACTTTATAAGAGGTCTCGGTGAACCAATGCCTCTAGTTCAATCGGGACATGTGCTACGAAGGGATCGTACTGTACGCTAACTATATCATAAGGTTCTTGCAGGCACTTCATTTGTATCTAGGGAATCATGATGCGTAGTTGCTAGACGCCAATCTTGATTCGTTGGGCACCGATTTGATCGGGATTAGGTAAAATGAGTTTTACTCTAATCGGGACTCTTGGGAGGAGTTCGTATAAGAACAATGTGTTGTTCGAATCACAAAGAGTTGTGAGCCCACGGCTAGCATACACCTGAACCATTGAGGGTCACACTTCTCGTGTAATATAGATCCTTGATAACAACAAGCATAGATTAATGTGTTAATCTTTGAACGATTGGATGTCGATATGATTGAATCCAAGATTCGTAATTGTGAATTGCGAATTGGAATAAACGTGGAGAAAGAGAGAAATGCGGAATTTAGTGAACCTTCTAAATTGGGAAGTTTCCCGATTTAGCAAGTCCACTGAAGTGGAAGTTTCCAATTTTGGAAATTGGAAATTTCGAAGAGGCACTCGTATCGACGAGGACTTTGAGCTCGTCACAAATATAATTTTGTTATAATTTTGTGGACGATCGTTTATGAGAAACGAGGCCGACGAGGGAATGGGCTTAATGCATCAGTGGGTCAAGCCCAATGACTTAAGCCCACTAGGGTTGAAAACCCTAGGTATAAATAGACCTCAAACAAGAGTTTGAGGTCATATTTTCAGCACCAAAACCCTAGCCGCTCAGCCCCCTTCGGCCGTTGCTGCCGCTCACGCGCCACCGCCGACCACCGCCGACCACCGCCGGTTTCCTCTTCTTTCTCCTTCGTTTTTATTCGTGTTGTTATCTAACTCGTTTACATCTAGTGCTGTAGTTCGAGTGGGTCGAAAATACGAGGTGAAACCTAATTGGAGAGGAGCTGCTGCCCCGACGAATCCGCGCACCGCCGCACGCGCCGCACCGCCGCTCACGCGCCGCCGCTGCCACTGCCACGCGCCGCCGCTGCTGCTGCCGTTCGTTGCCATTCGTCGCTTGCTGGATCAGTTTGTTCCAGCCGTGAATTGCAGCCCGTGGATTGGTAATTTGCAGCTTGTACGTGACTCGTTCTAGGATTTCGATTCGTCGAAATCTCACGCTACAAGAGGTAATTAAATCGGAACTTTCGTAATTCGATTCGAACTTGTTTGTATGATTATTAATTTGCAAGCATGAGTAATACGTGATTACATGTTTCGATTTTGTGAAATTAAGAATAAGCATGTTTCGTGATTTTCGGTTTTATGTATTTTTCAATTAAATCGATAATTACCATATGTATGGCGGAAGCGTTAAGGTACGTTGACTATGTGATTAGTTTATGCATGTAATCGAAACTAGTTCGATATAAAAATTTTAAATTCCGCTGCGTATACATGCACGATCCCTTACAGTGGTATCAGAGCCACGGGTTAATCGTTTATTTGTCAACGTGTTTATCGTTTTCGAAAGCATGCTTCGATTTGTTGAATTGTTAAATTTTTGGTGTTATCGAATTGGGTGGTTTAATATTAATTAATATTTTGAATATTTCAGAAAATATAAAAATTTTTAAAACTCGTTTTTTCTGCTGTTTTTCCAGCTGACCGAACCGGTCCGGTCGGACCGGTCCGACCGGTACGGTCAGCGCAAACAAAAAAATAAAAAAATAAAAAAAAATAAAAAAATAAAAAAATTATTTGATTTTCTGAGATTAATATTAAAATTAATTGATTTTAAATTTTTGAAATTATTTATCAATTAAACCCAATTAGATAATTGATCCATTAATTTAATTTGAATTCAAGGAATAGTGTTGGATTAATTATTTAATTTAATCGTTAAATTAGTTTAATTAATGGAACACAAATTAGATGGCAAATAATTAATGGACTTCATTCTTATTTGATTGATTTATGAATGAAGGGAGTCCGTTAATTGTATTTGCAATTAATCGTTTTAATTAATTAATTCATGAGATGAATAATTGTAATTAAGTACGATGATGATCGTATGTCTCTCTTAGGATCAATATGCGTTTCCACATACCTAGAGAACATAGTTGTAGGAATCACAAACGATCATAACCTAAAACTTCCGATGAGCTAATAAGATTTAAAAATAAAATCCCTCATTATTAATCAAGAATAATTATCAAGCTATAAAGAAAAACCAAATTGTTGAATTTTTCTTTCCTTCTACCAACAATTAAATTATGTGTAGCCTCTCATAATAGTGCAGTAAGCCGTGTTAGCGGGGAGTGCTATTGTGGGATAAGCTGTAATTTAATTGACATTAGATGGAGATACGGTCATAGATAAAATTATGTTGGATTAATGTGATCGGCTAGATTAACTAGGGATTACATTAGTTTGATATAGTTTGATCCATGACATCTCATATTGGTAGGCTACACTTGACACACGAAGATTTTGATATTCGCTAGACTAACTTAGGTCATTATCAAGTGTGAGGTAAATCGATCTTTAGGGTCACATAGTGATGTGATTGATAGTACTCTACCTTTAGGCTTATGTAATCGGGATAGATTAACTACGGGTTACATTAGCGCTATTGGACCTAAAGCCCATTAAAGAAAAATAAGTTTTCTCGATTGTCTGCTAGAGGGTGGTGGAATTCGATAAAATTAGTGGGAGAACAATTAAAACATAAAAGTCCAAAATTTTAATTGTAACGATTATTACGAACTAAACTCTAATTATTGTCTTAAAATTTTCTCAGCAACAATGTCCAAACATCCCCTTTCCTCAATCCTCGACCAAAACAAACTCACCGGTCCAAACTATTTGGATTGGCTTCGCAATCTGAAACTTGTGCTCCAAGTGGAGGAGCGTCTCTATGTGCTCAATGAACGTCCCCCCGCTGCTCTTCCTGCGACTGCTACTGCTGACGAGACTGCCACTTTCGAGGCATGGAAGAAGGACGACCTCCGTGCGAGGTGCTACATGCTAGCATCCATGGTGCCAGAGCTCGCGAGGAAGTATGAGTCTCACGTGCATGCTTATGATATCAAGCACCATCTTGAAAGCATGTACAGTGAGAATACTAGGGCATCGAGGTACTCAGCTACCAAGGAGTTGATCACCATGAGGCTGCGTGAAGGGGCTTCGGTCCACGAGCACGGTCTCAAGATGATCACTCTCCTTGAGAAGCTGGTAAGCCTTGATGTCACCCTCCCGGCCGAGCTCTCGGTGGATTTGATCCTACTGTCCCTTCCTAGTTCTTATGAATCGTTCATAGTGAACTTCAACATGAACAAGCTCGATCCACCATTGGATGAGTTGTTGAACATGTTGGTCAGTTATGAGTCCACGATCAAAAAGGAGAAATCTGTTCTCCTAGTTGCTCCTTCTGTGAAGAAAGGTTCTTTGCAGAAGAAAAGGAAAGAAAGAAGTTTCGGCCTGAGCAAGAAATTTGAGAAGGGCGAGTCGAGCGGAGTGAAGAATGACGAGGTCATCAAGCAAGTTGATGACGCTTGCCATCATTGTGGAAAGAAGGGCCATTGGCGACGCAACTGCAAGGCTTACCTCGATCAGAAACGTTCTGAAAAGGGTACGTATTTGGTTGAAGTTAATTTGTCCGTTAAATCTTCTGCTTGGGTATTGGATACTGGTTGTGGCTCACATCTTTGTAATGATTTGCAGCTCATGACAAGAAGTAGGAAGCTTAATGTGGGTGAGACCTACCTAAGAATGGGCAACGGAGCAAGGGTTGCTGCTGAAGCCATTGGGACAATTTATCTTTCTGTTTTGGATTCCAGTTTTTCCATTGTTTTGAACAATTGTTTATTTGTTCCGTCACTTATTCGAAACCTTATTTCTATTCCTGTTTTGGATAATGAAGGTTTTACTTTTGTTTTTGGAAATTCGATTTGCATTATACAAAAGGAGCAAAATATGATTTGTAAGGGACAACTTATAAACAACTTATATGAACTAAATCCAAATGAAATACCTATTAACGTTATATCAGCAAAACGAAAAGATATAAGTCTTAACCCCGCACAACTTTGGCACGCTCGACTAGGTCACATTTCCTTGAGAAGGATGAACAAGTTTGTTAGTGAAGGAATGTTCTCCTTGGAGGACGTTAAATCACTTCAAACTTGTGTATCCTGCCTTAAAGGAAAAATGACCAAGACTCCCTTCAAAGGGAAGATGGAACGGGCCGAGGGTCTTTTGGATTTGATCCATTCAGACGTGTGTGGTCCACTAAGCGTTAGTGCTAGGGGTGGTTTTAACTACTTCGTTACCTTTACCGATGATTATTCTAGGTATGGTTTCGTGTACTTAATGAAGTATAAGTCTGAAACTTTTGAAAGGTTCAAAGATTTTAGACACCAAGTAGAAAACCAACTCGGTAGACGTATTAAGAAACTACGATCCGATCGTGGTGGCGAATACTTAAGTACTGAGTTTATAGACTATCTTAAAGAGAATGGGATTCTGTCTCAATGGACTCCTCCTGGAACTCCTCAACTCAATGGAGTTTCCGAACGTCGGAATCGAACACTGTTAGACATGGTTCGATCTATGATGGGGTTCACCGAGTTACCGGCATACCTGTGGGGTCATGCACTCCTAACTGCCGTGTATTTGCTGAATAGGGTTAATACCAAAGCAGTTAACTCCACACCTTATGAACTTTGGCACTCCAAGAAACCCACGTTTAAACATATTAGGATATGGGGTTGTCCCGCTTACGTGAAGCGGCTAGTGGGAGATAAGTTGGATACGAAATCCGACCTATGCTATTTTGTGGGGTATCCCGAGGATTCCATGGGATACGAATTCTACTATGTTTCCGAGGCAAAGGTGTTCGTCTCGAGAAATGCCGTGTTCCTTGAGAAGGAATTTCTATCGGATAGAAAGGGCAGTGTAGTTGATCTCGAAGAAGTTCGAGAACCACAATCTGAAGTTCAAGCACAACAATCAGATAATGAACCAATTCAAAAACCACTAATATACCTCCTGAACCGTCGTTGCGTAGATCCGAAAGAGTTCGGAGAGCGCCCGATAGGTTATTCCTCGTTGATGAAGTTGACCAAGGATGTGATCCTAGAACTTTCAACGAAGCTGTATCGGATACAGACAAGGGACATTGGCTTAATGCCATGAAATCCGAAATGGACTCTATGTACTCCAACAAGGTATGGACCTTGGTGGATCCACCCGAGGGAATCGTTCCCATAGGCTGCAAGTGGATCTATAAGAAGAAAATTGGAGTAGATGGAAAGGTATCGACCTACAAGGCTAGATTGGTAGTGAAGGGTTATGCTCAAAAGCAAGGAGTTGACTATGAGGAAACCTTCTCTCCAGTTGCTATGCTTAAGTCCATTAGGATTTTGCTGGCCATCTCTGCGTGGTACGACTACGAGATATGGCAAATGGATGTGAAGACCGCTTTCCTTAATGGGGACATTGAGGAAGAAATTTACATGGCGCAGCCGGAAGGCTTCATATCTTCTGGAGATGAGCAAAAGGTTTGCAAACTCCAGCGATCCATTTATGGATTGAAACATGCATCCCGTAGTTGGAACAAAAGGTTCGACACAACTATCAAAGAGTTTGAATTTGTGAAAAACCCGGAGGAACCTTGTGTCTACAAGAAGGTTAGTGGGAGTGCAGTGACTTTCCTTGTACTTTATGTTGATGACATACTACTCATTGGGAATGATGTAGGGATGTTGCAGTCGACTAAAGTATGGTTATCCACACGTTTCTCGATGAAGGATTTGGGAGAAGCATCCTACGTATTGGGAATACGGATCTATAGAGATAGATCGAGGAGATTGCTTGGCTTGTCCCAATCCATGTACATAGACACCGTTCTTAAACGGTTTAGCATGGAAGAATCCAAGAAGGGATTCTTGCCAATGTCCCATGGGGTTCGTCTCTTGAAATCCATGCGTCCTCAAACGCAAATGGAAATCGAGGAGATGAAAAGGACACCTTATGCATCCGCTATAGGAAGCATAATGTATGGCATGCTGTGTACACGCCCTGATATTGCGTATGCTGTGAGCGTCACAAGCAGATATCAGTCCGACCCCGGCCCAGCCCATTGGAAGGCTGTGAAGGACATTCTCAAGTACTTGCGAAGAACTCGAGATTTGTTTTTGGTCTATGGGGATACCGAGTTGAAAATAGAAGGCTTCACGGATTCTAGTTTTCAATCGGACGTGGATGACTCGAAGTCAAACTCGGGGTATATATTCAAAGTCAACGGGGGTGCCGTGTGTTGGAAGAGTTCCAAGCAAGGCACAACGGCTGATTCCACCATCGAGGCTGAATATATTGCAGCATCAGATGCTTCAAAGGAAGGGTCATGGATTAGGAAATTCATCCAAGAGTTGGGTGTATTTCCGAACGCTAGCGATCCAGTACGGCTGTACTGCGATAACAACGGAGCCGTAGCGCAAGCTAAGGAACCAAGAGCTCATCAGAAGTCGAAGCACGTGTTGAGAAAATACCATGTGATCCGAGAGATCATAGAGAGAAGTGAAGTCAAGCTAGACAGAGTCACCTCGGAGGACAATATTGCAGATCCCTTCACCAAGCCATTGTCAGGATCAGTCCACGAGAAACATCGAGAGTCGATGGGACTTAGATTTATGAGTAGTTGGCTTTAGGTCAAGTGGGAGATTGTTAGAGTAGGTGACCGGCAAGCCAACTTGTGGCTGTGGTCCTTCTCCTTTCCTTTGTAATAAAACAATCGTTTTTCGTTCGTAATAATAAAATATCTTATTTGGCATTCTATATCTGTTATCCCATGCAAGCAGCATAGATATAGTCCTAACGAGTTACTCTATTACTGTGAGTTGATCTAGTAGAATCGTGAGATAACTCAGCAATGTAATGTAACTGTTAAACCTTGTTCCTAGTCGATGGGTTACGCTAATAATGAGGATACCGGCCTTTCCCTTTTGAGACTAGCACTTAGTGTATGTGTACTGCGTCTCATCAGTCCTCGGTGTTGTGACATCGGCATACTTGAGTGGGTGCTCATACTGGATGAGTTCACTGAACTCCCTCGCCCTAGAAATCTATAAGTGGTTCTCATTCATCGAGTAATAGGTTTCTAAGATATAGTTGTACACCATTAGTCCTTAAGACCCAGACATCACCGTGACTTCACTAGAGGACCGATTGTATCGTGACCTGTCCCTGAGTCCCACCGCGGACCGCTCCAAGGGCCAACGTTCGTGCAATCCGAAATCTAGTGTGAAGTCTGTGCATTGTAGTAGGGGATTCGAGCGCTTGAGTAGTCATGGATGTCCTGTGTGTTCTGACGGTTTATAATCCATGGAATCTCTGGCTTGCGTTGATAGTGGGGTGATTAGGGAAATGTGTTTCCCTAAGTCGCACACGAACGGATTTATAATACCTAGAACGTTCGCACGGTTATTGAACTTTATAAGAGGTCTCGGTGAACCAATGCCTCTAGTTCAATCGGGACATGTGCTACGAAGGGATCGTACTGTACGCTAACTATATCATAAGGTTCTTGCAGGCACTTCATTTGTATCTAGGGAATCATGATGCGTAGTTGCTAGACGCCAATCTTGATTCGTTGGGCACCGATTTGATCGGGATTAGGTAAAATGAGTTTTACTCTAATCGGGACTCTTGGGAGGAGTTCGTATAAGAACAATGTGTTGTTCGAATCACAAAGAGTTGTGAGCCCACGGCTAGCATACACCTGAACCATTGAGGGTCACACTTCTCGTGTAATATAGATCCTTGATAACAACAAGCATAGATTAATGTGTTAATCTTTGAACGATTGGATGTCGATATGATTGAATCCAAGATTCGTAATTGTGAATTGCGAATTGGAATAAACGTGGAGAAAGAGAGAAATGCGGAATTTAGTGAACCTTCTAAATTGGGAAGTTTCCCGATTTAGCAAGTCCACTGAAGTGGAAGTTTCCAATTTTGGAAATTGGAAATTTCGAAGAGGCACTCGTATCGACGAGGACTTTGAGCTCGTCACAAATATAATTTTGTTATAATTTTGTGGACGATCGTTTATGAGAAACGAGGCCGACGAGGGAATGGGCTTAATGCATCAGTGGGTCAAGCCCAATGACTTAAGCCCACTAGGGTTGAAAACCCTAGGTATAAATAGACCTCAAACAAGAGTTTGAGGTCATATTTTCAGCACCAAAACCCTAGCCGCTCAGCCCCCTTCGGCCGTTGCTGCCGCTCACGCGCCACCGCCGACCACCGCCGACCACCGCCGGTTTCCTCTTCTTTCTCCTTCGTTTTTATTCGTGTTGTTATCTAACTCGTTTACATCTAGTGCTGTAGTTCGAGTGGGTCGAAAATACGAGGTGAAACCTAATTGGAGAGGAGCTGCTGCCCCGACGAATCCGCGCACCGCCGCACGCGCCGCACCGCCGCTCACGCGCCGCCGCTGCTGCTGCCGTTCGTTGCCATTCGTCGCTTGCTGGATCAGTTTGTTCCAGCCGTGAATTGCAGCCCGTGGATTGGTAATTTGCAGCTTGTACGTGACTCGTTCTAGGATTTCGATTCGTCGAAATCTCACGCTACAAGAGGTAATTAAATCGGAACTTTCGTAATTCGATTCGAACATGTTTGTATGATTATTAATTTGCAAGCATGAGTAATACGTGATTACATGTTTCGATTTTGTGAAATTAAGAATAAGCATGTTTCATGATTTTCGGTTTTATGTATTTTTCAATTAAATCGATAATTACCATATGTATGGCGGAAGCGTTAAGGTACGTTGACTATGTGATTAGTTTATGCATGTAATCGAAACTAGTTCGATATAAAAATTTTAAATTCCGCTGCGTATACATGCACGATCCCTTACAGTGGTATCAGAGCCACGGGTTAATCGTTTATTTGTCAACGTGTTTATCGTTTTCGAAAGCATGCTTCGATTTGTTGAATTGTTGAATTTTTGGTGTTATCGAATTGGGTGGTTTAATATTAATTAATATTTTGAATATTTCAGAAAATATAAAAATTTTTAAAACTCGTTTTTTCTGCTGTTTTTCCAGCTGACCGAACCGGTCCGGTCGGACCGGTCCGACCGGTACGGTCAGCGCAAACAAAAAAATAAAAAAAAAAAAAAAAAATTATTTGATTTTCAGAGATTAATATTAAAATTAATTGATTTTTAATTGATTTTTAATTTTTGAAATTATTTATCAATTAAACCCAATTGGATAATTGATCCATTAATTTAATTTGAATTCAAGGAATAGTGTTGGATTAATTATTTAATTTAATCGTTAAATTAGTTTAATTAATGGAACACAAATTAGATGGCAAATAATTAATGGACTTCATTCTTATTTGATTGATTTATGAATGAAGGGAGTCCGTTAATTGTATTTGCAATTAATCGTTTTAATTAATTAATTCATGAGATGAATAATTGTAATTAAGTACGATGATGATCGTGTGTCTCTCTTAGGATCAATATGCGTTTCCACATACCTGGAGAACATAGTTGTAGGAATCACAAACGATCATAACCTAAAACTTCCGATGAGCTAATAAGATTTAAAAATAAAATCCCTCATTCTTAATCAAGAATAATTATCAAGCTATAAAGAAAAACCAAATTGTTGAATTTTTCTTTCCTTCTACCAACAATTAAATTATGTGTAGCCTCTCATAATAGTGCAGTAAGCCGTGTTAGCGGAGAGTGCTATTGTGGGATAAGCTGTAATTTAATTGACATTAGATGGAGATACGGTCATAGATAAAATTATGTTGGATTAATGTGATCGGCTAGATTAACTAGGGATTACATTAGTTTGATATAGTTGGATCCATGACATCTCATATTGGTAGGCTACACTTGACACACGAAGATTTTGATATTCGCTAGATTAACTTAGGTCATTATCAAGTGTGAGGTAAATCGATCTTTAGGGTCACATAGTGATGTGATTGATAGTTCTCTACCTTTAGGCTTATGTAATCGGGATAGATTAACTACGGGTTACATTAGCGCTATTGGACCTAAAGCCCATTAAAGAAAAATAAGTTTTCTCGATTGTCTGCTAGAGGGTGGTGGAATTCGATAAAATTAGTGGGAGAACAATTAAAACATAAAAGTCCAAAATTTTATTTGTAACGATTATTACGAACTAAACTCTAATTATTGTCTTCTTAAAATTTTCTCAGCAACAATGTCCAAACATCCCCATTTCCTCAATCCTCGACCAAAACAAACTCACCGGTCCAAACTATTTGGATTGGCTTCGCAATCTGAAACTTGTGCTCCAAGTGGAGGAGCGTCTCTATGTGCTCAATGAACGTCCCCCCGCTGCTCTTCCTGCGACTGCTACTGCTGACGAGACTGCCACTTTCGAGGCATGGAAGAAGGACGACCTCCGTGCGAGGTGCTACATGCTAGCATCCATGGTGCCAGAGCTCGCGAGGAAGTATGAGTCTCACGTGCATGCTTATGATATCAAGCACCATCTTGAAAGCATGTACAGTGAGAATACTAGGGCATCGAGGTACTCAGCTACCAAGGAGTTGATCACCATGAGGCTGCGTGAAGGGGCTTCGGTCCACGAGCACGGTCTCAAGATGATCACTCTCCTTGAGAAGCTGGTAAGCCTTGATGTCACCCTCCCGGCCGAGCTCTCGGTGGATTTGATCCTACTGTCCCTTCCTAGTTCTTATGAATCGTTCATAGTGAACTTCAACATGAACAAGCTCGATCCACCATTGGATGAGTTGTTGAACATGTTGGTCAGTTATGAGTCCACGATCAAAAAGGAGAAATCTGTTCTCCTAGTTGCTCCTTCTGTGAAGAAAGGTTCTTTGCAGAAGAAAAGGAAAGAAAGAAGTTTCGGCCCGAGCAAGAAATTTGAGAAGGGCGAGTCGAGCGGAGTGAAGAATGACAAGGTCATCAAGCAAGTTGATGACGCTTGCCATCATTGTGGAAAGAAGGGCCATTGGCGATGCAACTGCAAGGCTTACCTCGATCAGAAACGTTCTGAAAAGGGTACGTATTTGGTTGAAGTTAATTTGTCCGTTAAATCTTCTGCATGGGTATTGGATACTGGTTGTGGCTCACATCTTTGTAATGATTTGCAGCTCATGACAAGAAGTAGGAAGCTTAATGTGGGTGAGACCTACCTAAGAATGGGCAACGGAGCAAGGGTTGCTGCTGAAGCCATTGGGACAATTTATCTTTCTGTTTTGGATTCTAGTTTTTCCATTGTTTTGAACAATTGTTTATTTGTTCCGTCACTTATTCGAAACCTTATTTCTATTACTGTTTTGGATAATGAAGGTTTAACTTTTGTTTTTGGAAATTCGATTTGCATTATACAAAAGGAACAAAATATGATTTGTAAGGGACAACTTAAAAACAACTTATATGAACTAAATCCAAATGAAATACCTATTAACGTTATATCAGCAAAACGAAAAGATATAAGTCTTAACCCCGCACAACTTTGGCACGCTCGACTAGGTCACATTTCCTTGAGAAGGATGAACAAGTTTGTTAGTGAAGGAATGTTCTCCTTGGAGGACGTTAAATCACTTCAAACTTGTGTATCCTGCCTTAAAGGAAAAATGACCAAGACTCCCTTCAAAGGGAAGATGGAACGGGCCGAGGGTCTTTTGGATTTGATCCATTCAGACGTGTGTGGTCCACTAAGCGTTAGTGCTAGGGGTGGTTTTAACTACTTCGTTACCTTTACCGATGATTATTCTAGGTATGGTTTCGTGTACTTAATGAAGTATAAGTCTGAAACTTTTGAAAGGTTCAAAGATTTTAGACACCAAGTAGAAAACCAACTCGGTAGACGTATTAAGAAACTACGATCCGATCGTGGTGGCGAATACTTAAGTACTGAGTTTATAGACTATCTTAAAGAGAATGGGATTCTGTCTCAATGGACTCCTCCTGGAACTCCTCAACTCAATGGAGTTTCCGAACGTCGGAATCGAACACTGTTAGACATGGTTCGATCTATGATGGGGTTCACCGAGTTACCGGCATACCTGTGGGGTCATGCACTCCTAACTGCCGTGTATTTGCTGAATAGGGTTAATACCAAAGCAGTTAACTCCACACCTTATGAACTTTGGCACTCCAAGAAACCCACGTTTAAACATATTAGGATATGGGGTTGTCCCGCTTACGTGAAGCGGCTAGTGGGAGATAAGTTGGATACGAAATCCGACCTATGCTATTTTGTGGGGTATCCCGAGGATTCCATGGGATACGAATTCTACTATGTTTCCGAGGCAAAGGTGTTCGTCTCGAGAAATGCCGTGTTCCTTGAGAAGGAATTTCTATCGGATAGAAAGGGCAGTGTAGTTGATCTCGAAGAAGTTCGAGAACCACAATCTGAAGTTCAAGCACAACAATCAGATAATGAACCAATTCAACAAACCACTAATATACCTCCTGAACCGTCGTTGCGTAGATCCGAAAGAGTTCGGAGAGCGCCCGATAGGTTATTCCTCGTTGATGAAGTTGACCAAGGATGTGATCCTAGAACTTTCAACGAAGCTGTATCGGATACAGACAAGGGACATTGGCTTAATGCCATGAAATCCGAAATAGACTCTATGTACTCCAACAAGGTATGGACCTTGGTGGATCCACCCGAGGGAATCGTTCCCATAGGCTGCAAGTGGATCTATAAGAAGAAAATTGGAGTAGATGGAAAGGTATCGACCTACAAGGCTAGATTGGTAGCGAAGGGTTATGCTCAAAAGCAAGGAGTTGACTATGAGGAAACCTTCTCTCCAGTTGCTATGCTTAAGTCCATTAGGATTTTGCTGGCCATCTCTGCGTGGTACGACTACGAGATATGGCAAATGGATGTGAAGACCGCTTTCCTTAATGGGGACATTGAGGAAGAAATTTACATGGCGCAGCCGGAAGGCTTCATATCTTCTGGAGATGAGCAAAAGGTTTGCAAACTCCAGCGATCCATTTATGGATTGAAACAAGCATCCCGTAGTTGGAACAAAAGGTTCGACACAACTATCAAAGAGTTTGAATTTGTGAAAAACCCGGAGGAACCTTGTGTCTACAAGAAGGTTAGTGGGAGTGCAGTGACTTTCCTTGTACTTTATGTTGATGACATACTACTCATTGGGAATGATGTAGGGATGTTGCAGTCGACTAAAGTATGGTTATCCACACGTTTCTCGATGAAGGATTTGGGAGAAGCATCCTACGTATTGGGAATACGGATCTATAGAGATAGATCGAGGAGATTGCTTGGCTTGTCCCAATCCATGTACATAGACACCGTTCTTAAACGGTTTAGCATGGAAGAATCCAAGAAGGTATTCTTGCCAATGTCCCATGGGGTTCGTCTCTCGAAATCCATGCGTCCTCAAACGCAAATGGAAATCGAGGAGATGAAAAGGACACCTTATGCATCCGCTATAGGAAGCATAATGTATGGCATGCTGTGTACACGCCCTGATATTGCGTATGCTGTGAGCGTCACAAGCAGATATCAGTCCGACCCCGGCCCAGCCCATTGGAAGGCTGTGAAGGACATTCTCAAGTACTTGCGAAGAACTCGAGATTTGTTTTTGGTCTATGGGGATACCGAGTTGAAAATAGAAGGCTTCACGGATTCTAGTTTTCAATCGGACGTGGATGACTCGAAGTCAAACTCGGGGTATATATTCAAAGTCAACGGGGGTGCCGTGTGTTGGAAGAGTTCCAAGCAAGGCACAACGGCTGATTCCACCACCGAGGCTGAATATATTGCAGCATCAGATGCTTCAAAGGAAGGGTCATGGATTAGGAAATTCATCCAAGAGTTGGGTGTATTTCCGAACGCTAGCGATCCAGTACGGCTGTACTGCGATAACAACGGAGCCGTAGCGCAAGCTAAGGAACCAAGAGCTCATCAGAAGTCGAAGCACGTGTTGAGAAAATACCATGTGATCCGAGAGATCATAGAGAGAGGTGAAGTCAAGCTAGACAGAGTCACCTCGGAGGACAATATTGCAGATCCCTTCACCAAGCCATTGTCAGGATCAGTCCACGAGAAACATCGAGAGTCGATGGGACTTAGATTTATGAGTAGTTGGCTTTAGCTCAAGTGGGAGATTGTTAGAGTAGGTGACCGGCAAGCCAACTTGTGGCTGTGGTCCTTCTCCTTTTCTTTGTAATAAAACAATCGTTTTTCGTTCGTAATAATAAAATATCTTATTTGGCATTCTATATTTGTTATCCCATGCAAGCAGCATAGATATAGTCCTAACGAGTTACTCTATTACTGTGAGTTGATCTAGCAGAATCGTGAGATAACTCAGCAATGTAATGTAACTGTTAAACCTTGTTCCTAGTCGATGGGTTACGCCAATAATGAGGATACCGGCCTTTCCCTTTTGAGACTAGCACTTAGTGTATGTGTACTGCGTCTCATCAGTCCTCGGTGTTGTGACATCGGCATACTTGAGTGGGTGCTCATACTGGATGAGTTCACTGAACTCCCTCGCCCTAGAAATCTATAAGTGGTTCTCATTCATCGAGTAATAGGTTTCTAAGATATAGTTGTACACCATTAGTCCTTAAGACCCTGACATCACCGTGACTTCACTAGAGGACCGATTGTATCGTGACCTGTCCCTGAGTCCCACCGCGGACCGCTCCAAGGGCCAACGTTCGTGCAATCCGAAATCTAGTGTGAAGTCTGTGCATTGTAGTAGGGGATTCGAGCGCTTGAGTATTCATGGATGTCCTGTGTGTTCTGACGGTTTATAATCCATGGAATCTCTGGCCAGAGTTGATAGTGGGGTGATTAGGGAAATGTGTTTCCCTAAGTCGCACACGAACGGATTTATAATACCTAGAACGTTTGCACGGTTATTGAACTTTATAAGAGGTCTCGGTGAACCAATGCCTCTAGTTCAATCGGGACATGTGCTACGAAGGTATCGTACTGTACGCTAACTATATCATAAGGTTCTTGCAGGCACTTCATTTGTATCTAGGGAATCATGATGCGTAGTTGCTAGACGCCAATCTTGATTCGTTGGGCACCGATTTGATCGGGATTAGGTAAAATGAGTTTTACTCTAATCGGGACTCTTGGGAGGAGTTCGTATAAGAACAATGTGTTGTTCGAATCACAAAGAGTTGTGAGCCCACGGCTAGCATACACCTGAACCATTGAGGGTCACACTTCTCGTGTAATATAGATCCTTGATAACAACAAGCATAGATTAATGTGTTAATCTTTGAACGATTGGATGTCGATATGATTGAATCCAAGATTCGTAATTGTGAATTGCGAATTGGAATAAACGTGGAGAAAGAGAGAAATGCGGAATTTAGTGAACCTTCTAAATTGGGAAGTTTCCCGATTTAGCAAGTCCACTGAAGTGGAAGTTTCCAATTTTGGAAATTGGAAATTTCGAAGAGGCACTCGTATCGACGAGGACTTTGAGCTCGTCACAAATATAATTTTGTTATAATTTTGTGGACGATCGTTTATGAGAAACGAGGCCGACGAGGGAATGGGCTTAATGCATCAGTGGGTCAAGCCCAATGACTTAAGCCCACTAGGGTTGAAAACCCTAGGTATAAATAGACCTCAAACAAGAGTTTGAGGTCATATTTTCAGCACCAAAACCCTAGCCGCTCAGCCCCCTTCGGCCGTTGCTGCCGCTCACGCGCCACCGCCGACCACCGCCGGTTTCCTCTTCTTTCTCCTTCGTTTTTATTCGTGTTGTTATCTAACTCGTTTACATCTAGTGCTGTAGTTCGAGTGGGTCGAAAATACGAGGTGAAACCTAATTGGAGAGGAGCTGCTGCCCCGACGAATCCGCGCACCGCCGCACGCGCCGCACCGCCGCTCACGCGCCGCCGCTGCCACTGCCACGCGCCGCCGCTGCTGCTGCCGTTCGTTGCCATTCGTCGCTTGCTGGATCAGTTTGTTCCAGCCGTGAATTGCAGCCCGTGGATTGGTAATTTGCAGCTTGTACGTGACTCGTTCTAGGATTTCGATTTGTCGAAATCTCACGCTACAAGAGGTAATTAAATCGGAACTTTCGTAATTCGATTCGAACATGTTTGTATGATTATTAATTTGCAAGCATGAGTAATACGTGATTACATGTTTCGATTTTGTGAAATTAAGAATAAGCATGTTTCGTGATTTTCGGTTTTATGTATTTTTCAATTAAATCGATAATTACCATATGTATGGCGGAAGCGTTAAGGTACGTTGACTATGTGATTAGTTTATGCATGTAATCGAAACTAGTTCGATATAAAAATTTTAAATTCCGCTGCGTATACATGCACGATCCCTTACAGTGGTATCAGAGCCACGGGTTAATCGTTTATTTGTCAACGTGTTTATCGTTTTCGAAAGCATGCTTCGATTTGTTGAATTGTTGAATTTTTGGTGTTATCGAATTGAGTGGTTTAATATTAATTAATATTTTGAATATTTCAGAAAATATAAAAATTTTTAAAAATCGTTTTTTCTGCTGTTTTTCCAGCTGACCGAACCGGTCCGGTCGGACCGGTCCGACCGGTACGGTCAGCGCAAACAAAAAAATAAAAAAAAATAAAAAAAAAAAAAAATTATTTGATTTTCTGAGATTAATATTAAAATTAATTGATTTTAAATTTTTGAAATTATTTATCAATTAAACCCAATTAGATAATTGATCCATTAATTTAATTTGAATTCAAGGAATAATGTTGGATTAATTATTTAATTTAATCGTTAAATTAGTTTAATTAATGGAACACAAATTAGATGGCAAATAATTAATGGACTTCATTCTTATTTGATTGATTTATGAATGAAGGGAGTCCGTTAATTGTATTTGCAATTAATCGTTTTAATTAATTAATTCATGAGATGAATAATTGTAATTAAGTACGATGATGATCGTATGTCTCTCTTAGGATCAATATGCGTTTCCACATACCTAGAGAACATAGTTGTAGGAATCACAAACGATCATAACCTAAAACTTCCGATGAGCTAATAAGATTTAAAAATAAAATCCCTCATTCTTAATCAAGAATAATTATCAAGCTATAAAGAAAAACCAAATTGTTGAATTTTTCTTTCCTTCTACCAACAATTAAATTATGTGTAGCCTCTCATAATAGTGCAGTAAGCCGTGTTAGCGGGGAGTGCTATTGTGGGATAAGCTGTAATTTAATTGACATTAGATGGAGATACGGTCATAGATAAAATTATGTTGGATTAATGTGATCGGCTAGATTAACTAGGGATTACATTAGTTTGATATAGTTGGATCCATGACATCTCATATTGGTAGGCTACACTTGACACACGAAGATTTTGATATTCGCTAGATTAACTTAGGTCATTATCAAGTGTGAGGTAAATCGATCTTTAGGGTCACATAGTGATGTGATTGATAGTACTCTACCTTTAGGCTTATGTAATCGGGATAGATTAACTACGGGTTACATTAGCGCTATTGGACCTAAAGCCCATTAAAGAAAAATAAGTTTTCTCGATTGTCTGCTAGAGGGTGGTGGAATTCGATAAAATTAGTGGGAGAACAATTAAAACATAAAAGTCCAAAATTTTAATTGTAACGATTATTACGAACTAAACTCTAATTATTGTCTTCTTAAAATTTTCTCAGCAACAATGTCCAAACATCCCCTTTCCTCAATCCTCGACCAAAACAAACTCACCGGTCCAAAGCATGAGTAATACGTGATTACATGTTTCGATTTTGTGAAATTAAGAATAAGCATGTTTCGTGATTTTCGGTTTTATGTATTTTTCAATTAAATCGATAATTACCATATGTATGGCGGGAGCCTAAAGGTACGTTGACTATGTGATTAGTTTATGCATGTAATCGAAACTAGTTCGATATAAAAATTTTAAATTCCGCTGCGTATACATGCACGATCCCCAACACTAGGGAGAGATAACAGGATCAAATCCAACGAGAGCTCGGCCGAGAGGGTGACATCGAGATGCACTAGCTTTTCAAGGAGAGTGATCATTTTGAGACAATGCTCGTGGACCGAAGTCCCTTCGCGCAGTCTCGCTGTGATCAACTCCTTTGTAGCAGCGTACCTCGATGCCCTAATATTCTCACTATACATGCTATCGAGATGAGCCTTTATATCGAAAGCATGCATGTGAGACTCATATTTCCTTGCAAGCGCGGGTTCCATGGCGGCTATCATATAGCACCTAGCATGTGTGTCATCTTTCTTCCATGCTTCATAAGTTTCCTTTTCAGCATCAGTCGTTGTGGCAGGTATAGTGGCGAGAAGTCTCTCGTTCAAAACATTGAGACGCCCCTCAACGGTTAGCACAAGCTTAAGACTACGCAACCAATCTAGGTAATTAGGGCCATATGTTATTTAATTGTTCTCCCACTAATTTTATCGAGTTCCACTTCCCTCTAGTAGACAAACGAGAAAACTGATTTTTCTTAATGGGCTTTAGGTCCAATAGACAAATATAACCCGTAGTTAATCTAGCCCGATTATATTTGCCCAAAGGTAGATCACAATCAATCATATCCACAATATGACCCTAAATTATTTTTCCTCACACTTGATAATGACCTAAGTTAATCTCGCGAATATCAAAATCGTCGTGTGTCAAGTCTAACCTACCAATCAAAGATGCTCATAGAACTTGATTATGCCAAACTAATGCAGTCCCTAGTTAATCTAGCCGACCACGTTAATCCAACATAACCCTTTTCTATGGCTACCTTCATCGCTATGTCAATTGAATTACAGCTTACTCTACCATATCACTCCCCGCTAACACGGCTTACTGCACTATAGTAAAGGGCTACACATAATCCAACCGTTGGCAGAAGGAAAGAAATAACTCAACATATTGGGTTTTTCTTTATAGCTTGAAATGATTCTTAATTAGATTAAGAATGAGGGGTTTTATTAAAAGTTTTATCTCATCAGAAGGTTCGGATTGGTCTATGTGATTCCTACATGTATGTTCTCTAAAGGTATATGGAAACGCATATTGTCCTAAGAGGAACATATGACCTAACTATATAATTAATTACATTAATTAATTATCGAGTTTTTCAAAATAATTATAGAACCTCAACTAGCATAAATCATTCATATAATGTTGAGGTACTACTAATTAAGTTGAATTTGTAATCAATATTATATATGTGTTCTATTAATTGAAATCAATTTAACAATTTAAATCAATTTGATTAATCTAACACCTATTTACTAAAATAGATGATTGTTGATCCAATTATCTAATTGGGATTAATTGAAAATAATTTTCCAAAAATTAAAATCAATTTGTTTTAAGTTTAATTTTAGAAATCTGAAATAAAATTTTTTTTTTTTATTTATTTATTTTTTTTTTATTTTTTTTTCAGTGAACCGGTTCGGCCCAACCGGTTCGGACCGAAGCGGTCCGGTTCTGTCCGGTCCAGCTGACCCAAATCAGTGGGCCGGGTCAGTCGGACCGGGAACCGGTCTGACCGACCCGAATCCACGCGGATTCGGTCAACTAAATCGCACACAACCATCGAACCGGCCGGTTCGACCGGTTCGATCCGAACAATTAAAAACCGACGTTTTAAAAATAATTTCAGATCCGATTTTCCAATTTTAAACAATTTTAAAGCTGGAATAATTCTAAACAATATTTCAAAAATATTTTAAACTTACGAAAACTCCCAATTACATAATACAACAATCACTACTTTAATAAATCGAATCATGCATAAATTCATAGCATATAAAAACGAACGCAATTAATTGCGCAACGAGCTCTGATACCACTGTTGGGTTTCGGGCACGTGTACGCAGCGGAAAACAAACATTTTATGCGATTTAAACAACTTTAAAGCACATAAACACATGCCCGATAATTGAAAACAATTAATTGCGTACCTTTGCGCTTCCAGCGAAATTAAAAACAACATACATTGCGTACCTTTGCGCTTCCAGCGAAATTAAAACAACATACATGCTTAATTACTTAATCGAAATTAAATCAATTAGCATGCTCGCGTTTAAATCAAATAATCATGCTTGCAATAATAAAACCAATTTCATGTAGTCACATAAAATCATACAAGTTTCTTATTAAAACGGACATGCATATATTAATTTAAACGTAACCGAATCGAATGACAATAGATTCGAAACATTACCTCTTGAAGCGTGAGGTAGGCGTACTAAGCAAAGCTAGATTGCGACGGAAACCAATCCGTGCAATCCGGGGCAACAACGGCGATGATCCGAGCTACAGCGGCGCGTGTGATTCACGTACTGTCCTTGGAGCATCAATCGAACGAAGACTCGAGAAGATGGCCAGCTGCTCTTCCCACTCCTATTGATCCAACCTGTTTGCTGATTTGAAATTACAGCCTTTCTCCGACTTCAATATCTCCATGCTTATTTAATGGATGGACAATTCCTTCTGGAATAATGTATATTTATAAGTCTTGAAGCTTCTGTCAAAATTTCACGTCCATCCGATCACCGGTTGATTTATGGAGAATTTTCTCGCTGGACAGCGCAGAAAATCCGAGAGCAGTTTTTCAGAATTGCCTTCTCGCATCTTCGATTCTTCGATCTTCCTCCTCTTGGATTTCACCTCGTATACTTCGATCTACTAAACACGTGGCACTAGACACGTGATAGTCAGAATAACGGAAGAAAAGAAAGAAGGAAAGGAATACCGAAAGAGATCGGCCAACGGGTGGCCGATTCCGGCGAATTTCCGGCGACGGCGCGGTGGTGGTGGCCGTGGGAGAGGGTGGCTGATTGAGAGAGGCAGCGGCTAGGGTTATGAACGTGTGTTATGTTAGTTGTATGTGTGCAAGACCTATAAATCAAGTATTTATATGTCTTGCATAAAACCCTAACGGGCTTAAGTTGGACCGGGCCCAACAACTTAAGTTCGTTAGTTCTTTTACTAGCTCATCTCTCTCAATTCGATGATCGGAAAATTGTAATGATTACATTTTCGGAATCATTATAATGTCCTCGTCATTACGAGTGCCAACTCTCGATTTCCAACTTTCCAAAAGTGGAAACCCTAATTCAGTGCACTTTCTAAATTTGGAAACTTCCCGATTTAGAAGGTTCACTAATACGTTCGCCTATTCTCTTCCTTTTCTTATTCACATTCATAATTCCAAATTACGAATGTTGGACCCAATCATATTGACTTCCAATCATGCAAAGATAAACATATATTACCTTTGACCGTTTATTCAAAGATCTCATGTGCACGAGCAGTGTGACCCTCGATGGTTCAGGTGTAAGCTAGCCGTGGGTCCACAACCCTTTGTGGTCAAAACTCGTCCCCTTAGAGTTACGATTAAGATGAAACTCGTTTCACCTTAATCACCCAACGAATCAAGATTGGCGTCTAGCAACTACGCGTCATGATTCCCTAGATACAAATGAAGTGCCTGCAAGAACCTTCAGATATAGTTAACGTACAGTACGGTCCCTTCGATTCATATGTCCCGATTGAACTAGAGGCATTGGTTCATCGAGACCTCTTTATATGTTCAATGACGGTGCGATCGTTCTAAGTATTGTAATCGTCACGTGCATGACTTAGAGAATCGAATCCTCTAATCATCACTTAGTCAGCTCTGGCCAGAGACTTAGAATGATTACAAACTATCAGAACACACAGGACATCCAAGACTATTCTAGCGATCGAATACCCGACTACAATGCACAGACCTCCCACTAGATTTCGGACTGCACGAACACTGGCCCTTGGGATGGTCCTCGGTGGAACTCAGAGACAGGTCACGATACAGCTGGTCCTCTAGTGAAGTCACGGTGATGTCTAGGTCATAAGGACTAATGGTGTACAACTATACCATAGATATCTCTACTCGATTATTGGGAACCACTTAGAGATTTCTAGGGTGAGGGAGTTCAGTGAACTCGTCAACTTACGAGCACCCACTTATGCATGCCGATATCACAATACCGTTTACTGATGAGATGCAGTACACATACACTAAGTGCTAGTCTTCTAATGGGAAAGGCCGATATCCTCATTGGTGGCGTAACCCTTCGACTAGGAACACGTTTAACAGTTATAATACATAAGTAAATATCTCACGATCCTAACGATCAATTACTAGTACTTGTAATAACTGTAAGGCCTATATCTATGCTTGTGACAAAGGGACAAAGATATAGAATGCCAAGGTGTTTTATCATTAATACGAATAAAGGTTCGTTTATTACCATAATAAATACGAGAGACCACAACCACATGTTGGCTTGTTGGTCACCTACTCTAACAAGATGACCTATATTATTAAAGAAAAGTTTGCCAAAATCAACTGGTAATCCCATCCCCAATTTTAACATGAGTACTGCATGAGGTTTAGTTACCACAGAGATATTTTTGGATGTAATCCAATTCATCACTGTGAGTCTGAACAAGACAGAATAAAATGCAGTGAGTTGAGAAACTTTGAATTTTCTGGGGTGAGCAGGCCAACATTTTAGACGATTTCCAGAAAGAGTCTTACAAACCTCAGTAAAATCACCATAATTATCCTCATCAATCACAGTAGGAGTTTGTAAATGAGAGTTGATAATTTTGGGAGAAAAGGAGAAAATGGAATTTCGCACAAAAACTTTGCCAAAGTTTGGAGAATTTTTCTATAAAAATGAGGTTTGCAAATTGGCATAAAATTCCTTCACAACAGAGGGATCATAAGAACATGCAACCTCAACTAGCAACTAGACTAAGGATTTTTCTTTGATCAAGAAAAGCAGTGATCCTATGTCTATCAAATTCATCCTTGGAAATTTTCTTTTCCTCAATGAATTGGCAATTCATGATTTGAGGACTCAAATTTGAATCAGATTCAAAATAAAAAGTAGGACTGAAGGCATTGTTTACCTCAAAAGGAGTTGACATGTGATATGCGTAAAACCTACGTATGAAAAACCGCAAGTGTACAGTATCGCGTTTTGTAGAATAGTGAATTCTAGATATCGATCCACAGGGAATTAAGTTCCCAAATCTACCAAGTACCGTAATTATACTATCCTAAACTTTATCTAGACGACCAAGAATGGATGGGAGAAATGAAACAAAAAAGAAACAATAAATAATAAAAACAACGGTCCGCCAGTAAAAGCGAGGAATTCCGACGTCTGATGGCTTCTAGGGTAAAATCCACCAGTGTACTATCGATAAAGATCTACTAATGTGAATTCTATGTTCCCTAACCCAGAACACTAAAATACCCTAACCCCCGTCTCCAGTGTAGTTAGAGTCTACCCACAGGTCCGACGTCTCCGTTCAGAACTTGATATTAAGAGAGCATTTAGGTCAAGTCCTTAAGGGCTACCCGAGGTGCATCACGTCTCCATTTCCACAACCCGAGCTATGCTTTCCTAAAATCAAACGAGAAATCCTCTCTCGAGTTCATTCCCATTTAGAATCAATTCAACTGTTGGCCAAGCAATCGAAAGCATTTAATACATGAAAACATAAACAGAATAAAAGAACGACAAATAGATCACAGATCTGGAAATCAAAATCAATATATACAAGGTTTCATTTCCCTAGAAGAAAATGCTCAGTTCATTACAAACATAGCATCAAAATGAAGAACGCAAGAAATCATAAACTAAACGTAAAGAAAAGCTTGTGAAAAACCCGAGTCGAAACCCTCGTCGAAGCTTCCCGCGAAGAGCTGGCGAGAACCGAAGAAAAACCGAAGAAGAGGTCGAGATATATGTCGAGAGATAATCGAGATGTTGAAAAATGAAAAAGATACCTTCTATTTATAGTGAGAAATCAAAGAAAAATATATAGTCTCGATTTTTGTGCCCAGATCGCGATCTGGGCTTCTTGGATCGCGATCTGGCAACCTAGAAAACTGCGCACCGCCTTCCCAGATCGCGATCCAGGAAGTGTGGATCGCGATCTGCCCCAAATTTTCGCTGCTACTGGAATTTGCCACCAGATCGCGATCCGGTGCTTCTGGATCGCGATCTGGCCTCTACATCAACTTCAAACACTTTTTTCACCCTTTTTCAGCCCGAATTCGACAATTGTGCATTTCACAAAAGATGTAGCCCTTGAAGTTAGCTTTCTAAATCTACTTGAATCAGCCCAATCGGAGGTAGCATGCGAAAGTTATGCTTGAAATACCAAACACTGCCACAATCTGCGAGAATGCACTTTTGCACGTGTTTGGTTTTATTTTCGGCTTCGCTTCCAAAATCGTTTCGAATCGGCAAAAATAGCTTATCTTTACCTAAAATAGAAATAAAACAAGAAACGTATAATATATACAAATAAAGCCGAAAACTCGGATGAATGAAGACCAAAACTTGAAGATTCGATAAGTAAAAGTTGTGCAAAACGAACACTTATCACACCCTCAAACTTAGATTCGTCTCGAGTAAATCAAAAAAAAAAAAAAACAACAACAACCCATAAACAAAAACGAAGAAAGCAAAAAAAAAAAAAAAAAACTTAACCTAGGCCACTAACGTAGGGAAACACGATTGCATTTAGCGTATACAACAAGCCGTTGAACCTCTGGGTACCCCCAAAGGACGAGTTGTGTCTCGTGAGGGTTTTTAGACAACACACCCACAGAGTTGCCGGATTGGTCAAAGCATTGCAAATAATTCCAAAGATAAAATGAGCTAGATAACTTAAAATCTTAGAATGGCATAAAGGTTAAGGTATTCGACTTTCCTACCGACGCAATTAGTTGTTTCTACACCAAAATGAAAGATAGACTCAAGAATCCGTAATTAAACAACAAACACAATTATCGAGGGTTTTGAGTAGAAATGTGGGTGAAAAGTAAGTTTTGATTCTGAAGTTCAAAAACTCGAGTTGGGCATAAGTAGGTCTATTTATTCAAAAAGAAATGACAACAGCAATATTTTTTGTGATTTTCATCACAAATTTTTCTGTTTCTCATTTTTTCATTCATTTTTTGAAACGGGCACAATCGTGACTCGTGCAAGGCTCGACACCACTGTGTTATCTCCCTGACCCATGTATCAAACTTTAGTCCAAGAAACCCCCAAGCTCGACAGCTCGAGAGACTTAGGCGACGAGGTGCACCCAACGGGTTAAGCTCGAGTCAGAAAGGCGGGGAAATCAGAGCGTGAATCACAACAATACCACAAATTATTATTTTTCTCTTTTTTTTTAACATAATAACATAAAATAAAAACGTAAAGACCATTGATAGAACTTTTAGCCAACAATTCGAATCGTGAACACATAATTCAATTCTAACTCTCCTCCTAAACCTCAGACTATTATACCCCTCAGAAAAGTGCGCTCAAACTTAATCGGAAAGGATTCGAAAGGTTATCCACACAAGTTGCAAAAACGCAGTCGGAAGATTCATCTATTATAGCCGGTTATGCACAATTTCAATTTTAAAACCATCTAGCCCATCTACTAATTCATTAATTTCTTTGCTTCAATAGAATCCGGAAATGCAACTTACACTCAATCCTAAATGAAATGCATGTTACAAACATAACACAATTACGGAAATCGAAATACATAAACGAAACTAAATTATATGATATGCATGCAAAAGACCAAATCAAAATAAGCTAAACTCACCCCCAAAATTAAATCATGCATTGCCCTTAATGCGAAAAATAAAAGATATGAGAAAGAAATACGTCCTGAACAGTCGTGTCGCAGATTGATCAGTGTTCTACGGTTGCGAAAGTGTTCTTTGGTTGCACGGGGTGCCGTGAATTTTGGCACCGATGGCGACTTGCCGGAGTTGTCTAGACTTCTCGACTTCTTACTCTTCTTTCCTTGGGGACGAGATACCGGCAAAAATCAAGAAAAATGGGTGAAATTTAGATTTAAACCAAAAAAATGCAAAAATAAAGGAAAACTAACAAAATAAATGACGAAAAAAAAAATAATGGGTTGCCTCCCATTGAGCGCCTGTTTTACAGTCGACGGCTCGACACGTTTTGGACGGATTATGTCGAATCCAAAACCTTGTAGATTGCGCATCCATCCGTCAGTCTTGATACATACTTTGCAATCATATCATGGACTAGATTGCAATCTTGTAATGACCATTCCAACCCATGGTACTTTTCGTTTGCTGAGGAAATCAGTCGGTAGGAGACTAGGATGGGTTGCTTGCCTACCGATCTCTCAAACTCGTACACAAGATATTCTAGCTTTGGAGTAAGCTCTGCCTCAAATTTGAAACTCGTCTCCTCACTCACACTCAAATCTGGAGTAGCAATGTGGATAGAATTTTGTTCGTCAAGTTTCTCTACCATCATCCTCATCCCACTCTCATCACATGCAAAAATATCTACAGAACTGGGATGAATAATTCCCTCAAGGTTCTCAACCTCATCGTTCATACGAAAATTTGTAAATACCTCGTTGTCTTCATATAGGATGGTCGGATGTGGTTTGTGAATGTGACATCTTTGAAAATTTTCCCAAATATTTGCCAGAAAGTGGAGTTCGTCTTGTAAATAGCACAAGTGCTCATTTGTCTGTGCAATTCCATTTTCTAGGTTCAACCCTCGATGTCTTTCAATATCCTCCAACTCTTGTTGAATGTAATCAGCTCTGGATTGAATCTTGCAAACAGAGAGATCAAAAATCGAGGCCATCAATGTATACAAATCTGTTAAAAACAATAAAAAAAATCAAAAGAAAAAAAGAAAAAAAGTCTAAAGTAAAGCAAGGATAGTTGGTAACGATATTAGTAAATTCAAGATTAACTAATTCCCCGGCAACGGCGCAAAACACTTGATACGCGTAAAACCTACGTATGAAAAACCGCAAGTGTACAGTATCGCGTTTTGTAGAATAGTGAATTCCAGATATCGATCCACAAGGAATTAAGTTCCAAAATCTACCAAGTACCGTAATTATACTATCCTAAACTTTATCTAGACGATCAAGAATGGATGGGAGAAATGAAACCAAAAGGAAACAATAAATAATAAAAACAACGGTCCGCCAGTAAAAGCGAGGAATTCCGACGTGTGATGGCTTCTACGGTAAAATCCACCTGTGTACTATCGATAAAGATCTACAAATCCGAGTCAAATGTTAATTCTATGTTCGCTAACCCAGACACTAAAATACCCTAACCCCCGTCTCCAGTGTAGTTAGAGTCTACCCACAGGTCCGACATCTCCGTTCGGAACATGATATTAAGAGAGCATTTAGGTCAAGTCCTTAAGGGCTACCCGAGGTGCATCACGTCTCCGTTTCCACAACCCGAGCTATGCTTTCCTAAAATCAAACGAGAAATCCTCTCTCGAGTTCATTCCCATTTAGAATCAATTTAACTGTTGGCCAAACAATCAAAAGCATTTAATACATGAAAACATAAACAAAATAAAAGAACGACAAATAGATCACAGATCTGGAAATCAAAATCAATATATACAAGGTTTCATTTCCCTAGAAGAAAATGCTCAGTTCATTACAAACATAGCATGCAAATGAAGAACACGAGAAATCATAAACTAAACGTAAAGAAAAGCTTGTGAAAAACCCTCGTCGAAACCCTCGTCGAAGCTTCTCGCGAAGAACTGGCGAGAACCAAAGAAAAACCGAAGAAGAGGTCGAGATACATGTCGAGAGATAATCGAGACGTTGAAAAATGAAAAAAGAGACCTTCTATTTATAGTGAGAAATCAAAAAAAAATATCTAGTCTCGATTTCTGTGCCCAGATCGCGATCTGGGCTTCTTGGATCGCGATCTGGCAACCTCGAAAACTGCGCACCGCCTTCCCAGATCGCGATCCAGGAAGTGCGGATCGCGATCTGCCCCAACTTTTCGCTGCTACTGGAATTTGCCACCAGATCGCGATCCGGTGATTCTGGATAGCGATCTGGCCTCTACATCAACTTCAAACACTTTTTTCACGCTTTTTCAGCCCGAATTCGACAATTGTGCATTTCACAAAAGTTGTAGCCCTTGAAGTTAGCTTTCTAAATCTACTTGAATCAGCCCAATCGGAGGTAGCATAAGAAAGTTATACTTGAAATACCAAACACTGCCACAATCCGCGAGAATGCACTTTTGCACGTGTTTGGTTTGATTTTCGGCTTCGCTTCCAAAATCGTTTCGAATCGGCAAAAATATCTTATCTTTACCTAAAATAGAAATTAAACAAGAAACGCATAATATATACAAATAAAGCCGAAAACTCGGACGAATGAAGACCAAAACTCGAAGATTCGATAAGTAAAAGTTGTGCAAAACGAACACTTATCAACAGGTCCTTCCCATCCAAGTCTGGCTCTTCTTCCTCTGAGGATTCCTCATCTTCTGAGTCTTCAAGCTCATCTGGGATGTATGCTGGTTCAGGTGATGCAACAGGTGGGGCAGCATCTTCTTCCATCTGAGAGAATACCTCAGAAGAGTCACTCTCTGACTCTGAGTATGGCAATTTTTTGCGGAAGGAGGCAAGGGGAACCTCCCAGCTGTCATCACTTTTCTCTGTTTCTTCAACCTGAGGAGGTGATCCATCCACTTGAACAGCTGCCTCTGCCAGAGTTTCCAGAGGGTCTACATGTGGAGCTGAGGGTGTTTCCTCAGTGGTAGTGAAGTCCTGGGTATCAACAGTGGGAATGTCTACATGCTCAGCAGAAGACATCCCAGAAAAATCAGGCATTTCCTCATCCTGGTAGGGAGCAGCATCCCCAGCAGCACTCTGAGGGGCACTGGCTGAGACAGTGGGTGCAGCAGCATCTTCTGGAACATGTGCATCAACATCTTCAGAAACAGGATGTTGAGAAGCTGCTGCTGCCATGTTAGGCTGAGATGTCTCCCCCTGAGTTGATGCTGGTGAAGGTGAGTCGTTGGACGATGACTCAATGGAGCTTGAGGAGAGAGCTTGGGCCTCTGGTTCTGCAAAGGTAGGATCTCCTTCTTCATCATCTGTGTCTTCATCAACCAAATGAAGTCAGGTGTATGTGTGCTTAGTGGCAGGTTATTTTATAGATCTATGATTCAAAACCACCCGGTGCGTTACATCAGGTGTAGCATCTCATAAACCAGCAGCACCCTGATTCTTTTACGAATATTTAGAGGGTAAAAAAGACAAAATAATTAAATTGTTTTGACATTAATGAAATTAACGAAAAAATTAATTTAATAAGTGTGCGTTATTATCAGTAAAATTCATTAAAATTATATATAAGGTAATGTAAGTTGATTAGTTGATTAGTTATTACAATTCTTGGAATATAATACATAGAAATTTGATAGATTCTATGAAGGAAATAAAGGTACCTTTGGGAATAATAAGGAAAAGAAAGACACTAAAACAAAGAATTATGATGATCTGTCCTTCCATCTTCCACTTCAATTTTTCAACTTACTCAACAAAAGTTGAATGCTATATTTTGGTCTTCTCTTTCACCCAAATGTTAATGTCACAATTGCAACTATGTTTACTTTCAATATTATTTATAGAGGAAAATTATCAATTTTAATATATATTATTTAGTATATTTCAGAAATCATATTCTTAATCTTAAGGCCATTTTTGTAATGAAAGTCATACTGTTTTACAATTTGCATATTTTCATAATCTATATATAATTATATAGTATGTAGTCTGTATGACTACCATATTTGTTTTATTTATTTTATTTTTTACAATTATTTTGAATATGACTAATTATGATTGGTAAGTTGTATACAATCCTTGTGATTGATTTTAAGTTATATTCAAAATTTTATGGCATCTTGAGAAACTCATTTATTTTTCATTCTTATAGGCTTTCTTTATTTCTTATGGTTTTGTATATTTTATTTTGTAATCTTCTCGGAGTTTTTAAAAACAATATGCAACTTTTGCAATTATCATAGTATTTATTATTTCCTAATTGGTTTACATTTTTAATAAAAAATTATAATTTATTTTCATAATCCTTTGATTTTCTGTGCAATTTAAAAAATACTGTAAACAGTTATATTCTTTTTTGTAACATTCTATAAATATTATTACTAGAACTGTCCATATTTGTTTTTCAGGGTTACCTTTCATATATTTGTTTTTCTCAATATTTATCTCATTTTATTTGTAGGGAAATTGGCTAGACACCTCTTGTTCTGGACTTATATAGGTGGAGATCCTAGTTGTTGGATGAATACAAGTATATGTCCTTTGACCCAAAAAAATAATATAAATAAAATAAAATAATTAGTATATAAACATAAACAACTTAATTAATAAGGAAATACATCTCATCGATGGCGGAACCAGGATCAAAATGTAGGGTGGGCTAACTAAAATTTTGGAGTTCGGGGCAGCGCCCCGAAAAAAAATTTAGATTCACAAAACATTGCAAAAAATAATATATTACGATTTTTTAATTAAAATATCATATTTTAATCATCACAAAAATTCTAAATTAATTCAAATTATTCTAATAATACATTGCACTTAATATTTCGGAGATTCATGGCACGATCTCATCCTTTTTTTTTAAAGGCGTTGATAAAAAAAATAATTCAAAAGTAAGTAATATTCATAAATTTTATTTAAAATAATACAAGTTTTAACAATCTTATTTTATATTTTATATTAAATATGATATATTTATCTATAATTTATATAAGATTATGGAGAAAAAACCAAAAAATTAATGGGTTAAGACACATATTTACAAAAACTTTGTGGGGGCCAAAAGTAATATTCAAAAAATATCTAAAAAAAATTTCTTCGGGGTTCCCCCACCCCCCCCCCCCCCCCACCCCCCGCCAATGCATCTCATATATCACTCCCCCTCCCCCCCCCCCCCCCCCCCCTCTCTCTCTCTCTCTCTCTCTCTCTCCAATTTGACGCTTCTCTCTTCCTAGATCTAATTACTCATCTCTCTCCCTTTATATGTATCTCGTGTCACTCTCTTTCTTTTCAATTTTTTTGTTCTTTCGTTATGAATTCTATTATTTTTGGATTGAAGAAATATTATTGAGAAGAAAAAAATGGGAGCTTTTTACATTAGGAAATGATTTCTTGGTGAAAGAGTTAAAAGCAGACAACAAATATCGTCCTCCCCCTAAAAAAAATATAATGAATTTTAGAAATCCAAAACCCATCCAAAATTCGCATTGCGTCTTCCGTATGTAGAAACTTCTCATCTTTTGTTGTTAGCAATTTCCGTTTGCTGGTTGGGTTGCGTTTGGTGTTGACATTCGATTCCTCTGGTTTACAATTTGCAATGTATGTTTTAACTTACATTTTACAAACACTTAATTTAATATTTTTGTTGTTTGCAATGTGTTCCATAAACAATTTTTTTGTTGATGTTTTTTAATGATGCTGATATTTTTTTCTTTTTCAGTTTGTTGTTTGCATTTGGCCAAGTTATAGTAGTTTGTTGTTTCCAATTCTCTAATGCAAATTCTGCTGATTATTTTCTTTAGTTTGTTGTTTGCATTTACGGAAATCATATGTAGTTTGTTGTTAGCAATTCAATAATGTAAATTCTAATTTTCAATTTGCTGTTTGACTGAAGTTTATTTAATATCTTATAAGCTTCTAAATCCGATAAGATATGTTAGGAAGTAACAAGTTGTTAGATCTTATATTGAAAACTAAGGTACTATGGAGCTAGTTTATAAGTTACTTTTAGATTATATTAGCTGTTTATGGGTTTAAAAATATAATTTCTTGATATTTTCATAATGACGTACAAAGTACGAGAACCATTATAATTGTCAAACTTATTCTTCTGATACTTTTTAAGTGAAAATTATTATAACATTTAAAATACGGGTAAATCACAAAAAGGCCATGACAATGATACTTAATTAAAAGAGGGACATCCAACTTTTTTGCTTTTCAATAAATCCAGCTCATTCAAACTTACTTGCAAATAAGGAAAATTCTTTTATATATACCAAAATTACCTTCAATTCAACTCCAATTTCATGATTTACACCCCGATTTAGCCTAATTTATTCAATTAACCAATAACCCTAATTTCAATTTTGACCCGCCACCACCGAGATCGCCGGTCGCCGCCATTGACCCCAGTCTTCGGCGTTGACTTTTTTTTTTTCTTAAAAAAAATATTTTAATTAATATTACTGTCTTGGCTGCTAAATTACTGTCTCCGGCAGTTATTTAACTGTCGGAGACAGTAATTTAACTGTTAATTGACTTTTTTTTCCACAAAAATATTTTAATTAATATTACTGTATTCATTGCCAAATTACCGTCTCCAGCAGTTATTTAACTGTCGGAGACAGTAATTTAACTGTTTATTGACTTTTTTATCTTAAAAAAATATTTTTAATAAATATTATTGTATTCGTTACTAAATTACTGTCTCTAGATAATATTTTTTTTTTTTAAATGAAAAAGTCAATTAACAGTTAAATTACTGTCTCCGATAGTTAAATAACTGATGGAGACAGTAATTTAACTGTTAATTGACTTTTTTTTTTAAAACAAATTCTTAAAAAAATTATTTTAATTAATATTACTGCCTTGGTTGCTAAATTACTGCCTCCAACAGTAATTTAATTGTCTTAGACAATAATATTAATAATATTACTGTTCGGGAAAATAATATTCATAATATTACTGTCCCAAACAGTAATATTACTGTCTGAGACAATAATTTAGTAGCCAAGACAGTAATATTAATTAAAATATATTTTTTCTAAGAAAAAAAATTCAAAAAAAAAAGTCAACGTCGAAGACCGACAGTCAATGGTGGTTGATCGGCCGGAAAAAAAATTCAGGAAAAAAAAAAGTTTTCAAAAAAAAAAGAAAAAAACAGCCAACGACGGAATCTGGCCGGAAAAAAAAATTAAAAAAAAAATATTTTCTGAAAAAAAAAAATTTGGAGGTTAATGTGATATATTTGATTAAATCCGGGATCAATGTGTAATATTAAGGAAGTTAGAGCATAATGGATGGAATTGATAAGAATTATATTATAGAGGGTATTTTAGACTAAACACATGGGATGGGGATCTTTTTCATTTAGACTGTTTTTTTTTTTTTTTTTTTGGACCAAAATGCATATAAGACGTATGATGGGCATTTTGCCCTTCACCCTTAAAATACTTCACTCTAAAATAAAAATTAATATAAACTATTTATTAAATAATTTTGTTTTGATCTTTATATTACATTTGAATATATTTTAAATTTTATTAATCGTAATAGAATACTTAAAGAAACAATGTATGAAAGTATCAATCTTCACCCCATTAATATATTAAATTCGGAAAAAAAGAATTTTTTGTTTTGTAAATATAATTTAGGGGATAGTACAGTTTGCACTCCTAAATTATGGGATATGTCACAAACACCGCCTCCTGTACTACGAAACGTAACAAAATGGTCCCTCCATTTGCCATTCCGTTCGTTTTTGCTGATGTGGCGGGTTGAACTTTTCTTTTTCACATATTAAACTTTCAATTGGGTTTTCCCAACAAGTTTTGCCAAAAGAAAATGAAAAACAAGAATTGGAAAAGAAATTAAGAAATGTACAAATAGTTGGAGAACCAAGAAAACAAATTCGATACAACATCAACACATCAACTGGGACTTCCATGAAATTACTCAACAAACAAGTCAAAAACATAAAATTAAAAATTCGCACCGATAACTAAAGAATTGAAAGACTAAATATTCCTCCGAAAATTCATCACAATTTTTCTTACACAGTTAATTACACCAAAACATTAAAAAAAAAAAAAAAAAAAAAAAAAAAAAAAAAAAAAAAAAAACTCAAAGGTAATCAAGAATCGTAGAAACAAATCATAAGAATATTCAACAAAACGTCAGCACGTTGAAATTCAAAAACCAGAGCATGATCATGTTACCAAAACCCACAAACATAAAATAGAGAAATCACCACGACGAATGCCTATACGCCACACAAAATTTATAAACGCAGAAAAAAGCAAAACAGAAGAGCCATCCATACCTTTCATACAAATCGGGAAAGAAGAAACGCAGAGTATGGTCCAAGAAAAATACTATAAATGAGCTTGAAAAATCAAGAATTTCTACGTCGGAGGAGTGTTGGTTTAGGAAAGATTATCGAATTGCAGCGAGAATGCCACTTTTTGGGGCAAGGGCTGGTTTTCGTTAAGCTTAAAGTGGGTTCTGGTTTTCTATTGAGATTTGAGAGGGAGATGATTCCATTCTTGGTGATGATAGCACGTCAGTTTGCAGCATCAAAATATTTAGGGTAAATATGTAAATGCTCATTATTATTAAAGGTGTTAAAAAATCTAACATTTCACTGTTAAAGTCACTAAGCCAGGGGCTAATTTGATAAATTTTGTAGTTTATGGAGGGTGTTTGTAACAAAAACTATAGTTCAGGGGTGCAAACTGTACTTTCCCTTATAATTTATTTCTGATGTAATACGAATATTTTTGGACTTATATACATATAAAAGAGATAATTAGCAAGAACCCCCTCATCTAGGAAAATAAGTTAAGAAAACACCCACTCCCAAAAATAATTAGAGAAAACCCCTTTAGTTAATAATTTGACATATTAATAGCAGCATAATACCAATATTGCCCTTATTTGATTATAACTTCCCCTAACCCTAATCATTATCTCTTATCGTCCTGCCTCTTTCTCTTGATAAAAAAATCGTGGCATCGTACAAAAAGCAGAGGAGGAAGCGACGCGTCATCAGCCGTAGAAGCTAGGCGAGAAGACGCGGTGGTTACAGAAGCTGCTCCCATGGGGAAGGGAAGATGAATATGGCGACAGTGCTAGAGGAGGCGCCGGGGGTCCAGCAACGAGAATTGGCGGAGGAGATTTGGGGAGGCTGAACCGGCTGAACATTCCTCCACCACACAAAACACAGGTTATTTCTCATAATTTTGTCTATGTGTGTTCAATTTTCAGTATTTTTTATGTGAATTTTGGGGAATATGTGTTTATATATATATAATTTGAAATTGATTTGCGTATATAATTTGGGCAGGAATATTTCGGATGTATTGTGGGAAGCAATATCCACAGGCCAAGTAGTTTCGTTGTACCAAGGCCTGGGAACAAAGAACAAACTAACAGCAAGTGTTTATTCTAATATTTTAATAAGTCAAGTTATTATTATGACCAATTTAATTATTTTAGAGACACAACCACATGAAAGGTAGATGCTCTTACAGTTTCCCATTGTGACGGTAAAAGTGAATATTTTGTCACACGAAAGTGGTGATGGTGTGGTGCGGCGGCGGCGTGGTGAAGATGAGGAGCTGATTTATGATTTTTGGATAGATTAGAAGGAAGATGACGCGTGCAGAGAATGTCCGCGAAGGTTAATCGACTACGTTTTGATAGTCGATTAAGTTAGTCGACTACGTTTTTTTATAGTCGAGTAAGTTAATCGACTACGCTATGATAGTCGATTAGGTGTTAATCGATTGTTTTGTTTATTGATTCCAAGTATATAAATCAATTATAATATTTGTATATTTTTTGTTTTTTGTAAAATATAGTTGATTTTGTATTTTTTCGCAGTTGTAATTTGTTATGTTTAATAGCAGATTCTTAATCGACTATGCTTCATCATAGTCAATTAATAAACCTGATATAAAAAAAAAAATTAAAAAACAAAAAAAAATTAAAAATTAAAGAATTTCCTTAATCGACTATGAAGCATAGTCGATTTAAGACTAATCGACTATGCTTCATAGTCGATTAAAAAAACGGAAAAAAACCCAGTGATGAGGTGGCGGGCGGGGGTAAAGCTGGAAAACATAATGGCTGAAACTTGGTGTGGACTTTTCTCAGATGGACTAAAATATTTTGGGCCTCCCTCCATTAAAAAAGTAGTGAGGGGGTTTTCTCAAAGAGCCCCCATATAAAAATATAGACATAATGAATAATTCATTTATGATAATTATGATAATTCTTGTAATGGTCCATGTAACGTTGTAATGTGTGTTTTAGTGCTCGGCACATAGGAGTTCGACCGTTATTTCCAAGTATGTATAGTTTTCAATCTTAAACAAATTCTAAAGAAGTCATCGTGTTATGCATATTAGGAAGACCCTCTATAATATATTTTTGTTTAGCACGCAACCCCTAAATTGTGTGATTTTAGGGGTAGTCAAACAAAAATTGCAGTATAGGGCGACTTTTTTATAATATTAATAATACTACTAGAATTGTTTTTCCTGTGCAATGCACGAGATAGTATTTTAAAAGTGAAAATTAAAGAATAAAAAGGTGTTTCTTAGGTTGCGGTAGCATTAATTACTTTTGTATTTTTTTTAGGGGAAACTACAGTTTACACCCCTGAACTATGAGGTCTGTCACAAACAACCCCTGAACTACAAAACGTAACAAAATGGCCTCTCCGATTTTTGGTCAAACGTTAGAAAATTAACACCGTTAGTTTTTCTGGGCAATTACTTAATTACCTTTAAATGTATTTAATTTAAAAAGTTAGACTAGTCAATTCTTCTCTTCTTCAACATGTCAATGGTATCACTGAGCTAACGTTAATGAGCACGCTTCTTCCCATCTGAAATAAACCCAAAACTTCAATGGTTCCATCACACGTCGGCCGGGATTCTTCCCACAATCGCCGCCTCTTCCGATCCCAAATCTCCGGTCCCCAGCAAACACATTCCCACCAACGAAGATTTATCCTCGTATCTCCCTTCGCTGGAATTTTTCCCTGCTCCGGCATCCAAACTGCCCCTTGTCGATTACTATCATAGGGGAGTATTCATCCTTGTATCTCCCCTCGACGAAAATTTTCCCCGCTCCGGCATCCAAACTGCCCCTCGTCGTTTACTATCACAGCGCATGAGAGGATTCCTCCTAGGCAGCGGTCACGCAATCATGTTCAACGCCTTTTGTTACCTTCTCAAATCGCCGACGAAATTCCGGTGTTGGTTGTCTCCGTCGATAACCACCACCGACGAGTGGCTAACCAATAGCGCTGATTTCTGTAATTATTTTCTGATGGGATCCAACACCAACATAAAAATCGTGTATCAAAGTTTGCGAGAGAGAGAGAACAAAAATATTGATTTAACTGATTGGGGTACTTGGAGGCAAAGTTTTACAATTTTTTGAATTTTGTTTTGGTTTAATTTAGTGTATTTATTGGTAAAATATGAATTAAATAATTTATTTATTTTGTAATTAAATTATGTATATTTATAAATATTTATTATAAGAACATGTGCGTTCATACAAGGA
Source organism: Erythranthe guttata (assembly GCF_056151865.1). Taxonomy (NCBI): domain Eukaryota; kingdom Viridiplantae; phylum Streptophyta; class Magnoliopsida; order Lamiales; family Phrymaceae; genus Erythranthe; species Erythranthe guttata. The sequence continues at coordinate 12,174,976 of NC_142537.1, forward strand.
TGTGTATATATACAGTATATATATATATATATGTATATATATATATATATATATATATATATATAGAGAGAGAGAGAGAGAGAGAGAGAGAGAGAGAGAGAGATGTAGCATATTGAGGTTAAAAAGGTCAAAATATGTTGCAGCTACAAAAGTAATTAAAAAAAGGACAAATTCAACTCGCCACATCATCATACACAAACGGATTTGAAACAGATGGGCCATTTTGTTACGTTTTGTAGTTCAAGGGGGTGTTTGTGACAACACACATAGTTCAAGGGTGCAAACTGTACTTTCTAAATTTTTTTTTTATAAAAATTAGAGTAAACACATAAGTAGATAGCGCAATAAATCCCATATAATTTTTTTTTTGTTTTGTTTTAGAGAAATAAAGTTCATATTTGGCTACTCTGCATTTTAACCAAAGATATTTCCTTTTGGAACAGCTATCAGGCAAGTTTTTACATCTGTGTTGGCCATAATGAATTGTTGGGAGATGACAATGCATACATATTCATATGATCCTACAATAATTATCAGAAAAGAAAAGTAGTATTGGAGATATTAATATTAAATAATATATTTCACTAATGTCTTCAGTTTTTGGTTGAGATGGTCATTCGATATCAAAGTCAAACCAAATGAAAGGTCCTGAGTTTGAATACTACTGCTACCCAATTCAAATATTTCAAGTGCAAGGCTTCAAATATAATTCATCTGCTCTTGAGGGGGTGTATTGAAGATATTAATATTAAATAATACATTTCACTAATCGGTTAAACTTTTTGTTGAGATGGTCATTCAACAAGTAGTACTTCATAACATCAAATAAAATGTTTAAGAACAATTCAAAAGCACTATTGATATTATCCCACTAGTCTTACCAAATGCCAATTCATTGCACAACGTACTAATTTATAATCCTTACGTACCACTCTCATTGATCAGTTAAAGAATCATTACACAACAAGGCCATGGAACCAGTCGACTCTGTCTCCCAATTTTGATCATTGAAGTATTCAATATCAGGTAACAGGGAAGGTTGAGGAGGAATTTGCAAATTTTCGATTTCCCCTTGGAGCATTTTTAAAACTTCACTCATTGACTGGCGATCAGTTGGGCTCATTTGTATGCACCACAATCCAACTATTGTCATCTTTCTTCTCATTTTTCTTGCATTGTCGTCGTCATCGTCATCATCGTCATAGTCATTTTTATTGGCATTTACAATTTCGATGTCGTTTCCTTCATTCAAGTGATCATAAATCCAATATGGGAAATATTGGCTAGATTTGTTGTCATTATGCCTCGTACCTCTATTTAGCCCTAACATTTCCATCAATAACATTCCAAAGCTATAAACATCGGCCTTGTAAGAAATATGGCCAATGCTTCTATTCATCAGTTCAGGAGCCACATACCCTATTGTTCCCCTAACTACAGTGAGAGTCACCGTTGTATTCTCCGTTGAATAAGACTTTGCAAGTCCAGAATCGGAGATTTTGGGTGTGAAATTATCATCTAGAAGTATGTTGTGAGGCTTTATGTCGAAATGTAGGATTTGGATGTTACATCCTATGTGCAAATATTCAATTCCACGAGCAACTCCAACTGCAATCTCAAACTTCCTCGCCAAGCTAAGTCAATTACTCGTCTCTTTACTAAATAAGTTCTTCTCGAGGGAGCCGTTAGGCATGAAGTCATAGACAAGGGCGCGTTTGGATCTTTCTGCACAATATCCGACAAGTTTAACCACATTTACATGATGGATCCTTCCAATCGTTGCAACTTCATTGATGAATTCTTGCCCATTTGCTCTAGTCTTGTTGAGTAGTTTGACAGCTACATCATGGCCGCTTCGAAGTTTCCCTTTGTAAACCGAACCATAACCCTCTTCGCCTAGTTTTTCACGAAAACCTCTTGTCATTTTTCTTATGTCTGAGTAGGAGTATCGAATTGTTGTGAGACTTGTGTTACTTTGCAGGAACGCTTCTATTGTACTAAACAATGACAAATGCCTTTTTCGAAATTTAATGATCAACAGCACAAACAAGGAAGGCAATCCAATTAAGATCCTCAGTCCTAGGCAGGTCGTAAGTATACAACCTGAAAGAAGTATAACAAGACAACAATCATTAATACAAGTGAAGGACTCAAAGATATTACCGAAATATATATATATATATATATATATATATATATATATATATATATATATATATATATATATATATATATATATATATATATATATATATATATATATATATATGGGGTCATTACAAATAAGCCCATCAATGAGTACTTATTCATAAAAAGATCCAATAAAAAACTTCTTTACCAATAAGTCCACACATGGTCCAGATTTTTGTAGAGGACTAAAATAGCCCCTCATACTTTAATATGCTCCAATTTCATCCTTAACTTAATTTAACTTCAATTTGACCCCAAATTTCACGAATTATTCAATTTTGACCCAATTTTTTTCCCGCTGGATTCCGACGTTGACCGGCGGTCAACGCCGGCATTGACTATCATTTTTTTTTCTCTTCTTCCGGATTTTTTGGCCAGTCTCCGGCGTTGACTTTTTTGATTTTTTATTTTTTATTTTTTTATTTTTTTATATTTTTTTATTTTTGGAACATTTTTTTTTTCATTTAAACAACAATATTGCTGTGATTGACAGTAATATTAACTATATTACTGTTAGTTACAGTAAAATTAACTAAACTACAGTTTAACACAGTAATATTGCTATATTAAATCTCTAGCACAGTAATATTAACACAACAAAACTCATTATTATTGTGTAATAGAGTAATATTACTATGTTGATCGTTCAACAAATGTAAACATAATGAAAAGCCAAAAGAATTAATATTACTATGAGTGACAGTAATATTCCAATAACAACAGTAATATTACCGTCATCCACAATAATATTACAATAGTAGACAGTAATATTATTACGTTACTCCGTGAATAATTCAAACAAACAAAAAAATCCAAACAAAATAATAATATTGATGTGGTTGACAACAATATTACAATAACAACAGTAATATTACCGTCAACCACAGTAATATTATTGTGTTTACATTAATATTACAATAATAGACAGTAATATTATTACGTTTTTCCGTGAATAACTCAAACAAAACTAAAAACCCCAAAAAAAAAATTGATGTTGTTGACAGTAATATTATTGTGTTTACAATTATTTTACTGTCAACAACAGTAATATAATTACGTTGACTTGTCAACAAATCAAACAAAATAAAAAAAAATAACAAAAAATAACAAAAAATAAAAAATAATAATATTACATTAATTTGCTGCCAACGCCAGCACAATTACATAAATGTATTGTCAACGGCAGTACAATTACGTTATTTAACTGTCAATACAGTATAATTACGTTAATTTACTGTCAATGACAGCACAATTACGGTCAACGTTTAGCGGCTAATGTATCAAAAAAAAAAACACTAAAAAAAATCAACGCCGAAGACCGCCGGTCAACGCCGGAAACCAGCGAAACAATCCGGAATGAAAAAAAAAAAAATAGTCAACGCCGGAGACCGGCGAAAAAATCCGGAAGAAAAAAAAAATCGAAAAGTCAACGCTGGAATCCGGCAGCAAAATTTTTTTTTTTGAAAAAAAAAAGTCAAAATTGAATTTTTGTGGTCAAAATTGGATTTTTGTGGACAAAATTAATTAAATTGAGGTTACAATTAAGAATTGGGTATAAAAGGTTGGGGCTAATATTGGCATATACATGAATGTTTCTTTGTTTATAATACATGTTAAAGTGATGGGCTTATTGGTGAAAGAGATATAGCCCCTAAATCTCATGTAAAGTAAACTTGTACTTAAAATATTCTCTTTTAGATATTTAATATTTAAAAAATGGGAAAAAACAGTTTTCGTCCATAAACATTTGGTCCCCATATTCACAAAAAATACATTTGGTCCCTTATGTTTCAAAAGTTCAACACTTATAATCATTTCAGTCAAATTTTGTTTAGCACTAATGGAATTATCACTCACTTAGCTAATGGACTAATAGTAAATTAACGAAAAGTGCCAGAAGTGTTTTGCTTTGCTACAGAAGTGCGAGGAATACGAAGAAAGACCATGAATAAGATAGCAATGACAAATAAAAATTCAACGTTCATCTATGACGTTTTCCGTCACGATAGAACTGAGCAAAAGAAGGAGAAATACCAAACAAACCAACAATATCGCTTTGATACCATATTACAATACTTGGAAAAGTTTCATGATTAAATTTAATTTGAGCATTATCATCTATTGGGCATCCATACAAAGATTGCACAAAGTAAATGACAGTAAACCTCAATAATATTGAATTATTGAAGAGGTCTACTGACATGCCAAATAAAGAACAAAAAAGAAGATAAAGGAATCACAAAGATTACATATCAGTCTTCTTATTCCACAATATACACCAAAGATTCCACTAAGGGATCTACCAACACCATCAAAGTACCACAGTAAACCTTGTTTCATCTAGACACGGCCATGGGCCGGTTCATTCCGGTTCGCGGTTCACTTTATTCAGAACCGGAATCGGCCCGTATTATACATGGTTCGGCGGGCCGCCCCGGCCCGCCAGTTCACTCCGGTTCCGGGCCTATCCGGGCCGGCCCGAAATTTTTTATTTATATATATATATATATATATATATATATATATATATATATATATATATATATATATATATATATATAAATAATTACTTTTAAATAGGAAAAATAATAAAATAAAATAAATAAAAGGACTTGAACTTAATTTTGTAGGAAAAAATGGGGTGTGAGGGTATTTATAGGAAAAAAATGGGGATTCAAAAAAGAACAAATAGCGGCCGATTCACCGAGCCGGTTCACTAGGCCGGTTCAACTTTTTTAAGCTTTTTTCAACTTTTTTTTAAGGGGTCATTACAAATAAGTCCATCAATGAGTACTTATTTATACAGAGATCCAGACAAAAAACTCATTTATAAATAAGTTCACACATGGTCCAGATTTTTGTAAAAGACTAAAATAGCCCCTCATACATTAATATGCTTCAATTTCATCCTTAACTTAATTTAACCTCAATTTGACCCCAAATTTCACAAATTATTCAATTTTGACCCGAAACTTTTTTTTTTCAAAAAAATGTTTTTGTTTCAAAAAAAATTTTTTGCAGTCGGATTCCGGCGTTGACTTTTTTTTTTTCGTCCGAATGTTTTCGCCGGTTTCCGTCGTTGATTTTTTTTCGTTTAAACAACAATATTGTTGTGATTGGCAGTAATATTAACTATATTAATGTGAAACACAGTAAAATTAACTAAACTACAGTTTAACACAACAATATTGCTATATTAATCTTTAGCACAGTAATATTAACACAACAAAACTCATTATTATTGTGTAATAGAGTAATATTACTATGTTGACCGTTCAACAAATGTAAACATAATAAAAAGCCAAAAGAATTAATATTACTGTGAGTGACAGTACTATTACTATAACAACAGTAATATTACCGTCAACCACAACAAAATTACAATAATAGACAGTAATATTATTACGTTACTCCGTGAATAACTCAAACAAAACAAAAAACCAAAAAAACTAATAATATTGATGTTGTTGACAATAATATTATTGTGTTTACAGTTATTTTACCGTCAACGACAGTAATATAATTACGTTGACTTGTCAACAAATCAAACAAAATAAAAAAAATAACAAAAAATAAAAAATAATAATATTACGTTAATTTACTGTCTACGGCAGACCAATTACATAAATGTATTGTCAACGTCAGTATAATTACGTTAATTAACTGTCATTGACAGTATAATTACGTTAATTTACTGTCAGTGACAGCACAATAACGGTCAACGTTTAGCGGCGGACGTAAAAAAAAAAAAAAAAAAAACACTCAAAAAAGTCAACGCCGATATCCGGCGGCGGAAAAAAACGGACCAGCAAAAAAAAAAAGGAAGTCAACGCCGGAAACCGGCGAAAAAATCCGGAAGAAAATAAAAATAAAAAATAATTCGAAAAGTCAATGCCAAAATCCGGCGGCAATTTTTTATTTTTTTTTTGAAAAACAAAAGTCAAAATTGGAGTTTTGTGGTCAAAATTGAATTTTTATGGACAAAATTGATTAAATTGGGGTAACAATTAAGAATTGGGTATAAAGGGTTGGGGAAATATTGTCATATACATGAATGTTTCCTTTATTTATAATAAATATTAAAGGGATGGGCTTATTGGTGAAAGAGATATAACCCCTAAACCTAAAATAATAAAGATGCTTGGTTGGTGACTAATGTACAAAAACCCCTTTTTAATGTTCACAGTTCACCTATTTCTAGAACCGGGGCCGACCCGAGGTACACAGGTCGGTTCACAGTTCCGGGACCGGGCCGGTTTCGGGCTGAAAACCGGCCCATGGCCGTGTCTAGTTTCACCCAGAAATCCACAAAGGGGAGCACATAATAAACACTCAAAGCTTACACACTCACTAAAATCATATCCCAAACTCAAAGCTCACACACTCACCAAAATCATATCCCAAACCTTACATAAGAAGAAAATGAGGATTTATGTTAAGTTTAGGTCAATTTACGTGTCTTACCGTCTTCCATTATGCACACCCAATATATGTGGGCCTCCAATCAAATATAACAGGTGGAGACTGTATTGGAGAGTCAAAGTCAACATGTACCATTTCATTTGTTATCTTACTGGGCTAACTTAAGTATACTAGACCTTTCACTTAATGTGATGTGCTTACCCATCACATTATTTAGGCCAGAAACCACTACATCCTCTCATAGTGGTATCCTATTTTAATTTTTATTTCTTTAAAATAATTTTATCGGTGTATGAGTATGAGATTGTATTATATCCAAAATAAGCTGCGTAAATGATCACTTAATTAAATAGAAAACACAAGCAAGTTGCAGAATTCTTACCAATAATCACATACAAGGCCTGAAGTAGCACCCAAAGTTGACCTACATTCATAAGAGTAATAAGAATTAAAAATTCTAAGAAACTTTTCAATCTAATTTTGAAATTGCAAACTGTAATGGAATTATTTATATTTAAGCTGAAGTACCAATCAATTGTTTTTGAAGACAGGTAGCAGTTTCCCCATTTAATCCGCAATCTTCACAGCGATCACCACATAGCACAATGAACCATGAAAGTTCAAACCCATAAACCAGACAACTATGCACTTGTGAGAGATTCGACAACGTATCGCTTTTCATATTTAAAGAAGTCATCACCATCAGATCTATTCTGCACAAATCCATTACATACGATCCGTTCAACGCGCCCAACTTTACGTAACTGTATTTGCTGTCTGAACAGTGAGAAGTATCCAGAACATGTGGATATTGACTATTGTTGACCACCGGATCATAAGGGCAGCTGACAAAAGTCATAGGCCATGTTATCGCAGGGCTTTTTCTATCGTATCTTTTGATGCTGTAAGTATAACCGGAACCAACAAAATCGGAACCAGATAGAGAGTGTTTGGGGAAAGAGCAATTGTCGCCATTCTGTACAGCAGCATCGGTAAGACGGATTGTGTAGTTGTGGTAATTGATTACTTTGACGAGGTATTTTTGAGAATTGAGATATAGTGAAGTTGTATTGTTTTCGCATGATAGTTCGTAATTGGGATGGCCGCAGTGTTTCGGATCGGTATTGAGTCTGAAAGGATAGCTAATATTGCGAATTTCGCCGCATGAAGAAGGATCACATGGTTTAGGATTAGGATTATTATTATTAATTTGCTTTCCATTGGATGTATGTAATTGGGTGATGATCCAGTAACAAAAACATTTCAGAATGAGGTTTTGCTGGAGCATAGTTTTCAAGTATGTGTAATTTGTGATTTGTGAATTCTCCAAGAGTCTTGATTCTGGTAATGAAGGAAATAGTCAACCATGTGATTTAGTACTCTCGAGGTCAAATTACCAATTGACATTTTTTTATGATTTTTCCAACAACTCTCTTTCTATTTATTTCAATTTCTTTGTGATTGAATTTTTCTTAAGAGAATGTTCATTTTTTAGTTATATTTATCAATTTATCTACCAACTCATGTGACTTTCTTCACTTGGGTGACTTTGATCGTTAAATTAATAAATCTCATCATATTAAACGGATAATAGGAGTTTTTATGAGAAATTCCCCCACCACTAACATTTATTAATCTACGTCATCTGTTTTTTTCTCAATTAAGTCCACATTTTCAACATTTATCACAAACAATGGTAAATCTGATATTTATATGACAGAATTAATTACTACAAACTCTTTAAACATAATTCCTAATAAAAAACCATAAATTTGTTGAGAAACTAACAAACAATATACAAGAATTAGAGAGACAAAGTAGGGAGAATATATAATATGTTATTCCATATATTCAAGTGTCCAAATACATTACATGATGCTCTATATATATAGCACTAGAAAGACCTCTCAAAGGTCATGAGTTACAAGACCATAATGGAATCATCAATAGGTATTATGGTGTGATAATGGTGGGAGGGATGGTGCTTGATGATGGTGAATAATGGTGAGTAATGGTGGTCATCCACACCTTTAAGAAATCATAACACTCCCCCTTGGATGTCCACCATCTATGGAATATGCCTCGTTAAAAACCTTGTTAGGAAAACCCATTGGGACAAAACCTAATCGAAGGAGAAAAGAGTACATATCCATGTGAAACTTGCGAGCGTGACACTGCCTCGTTAAAACCTTGCCAAGAAAAACCCATTGGGACAAAAATTTGGTCGAAGGAAAAAGAGTACAGTGTCGTTATAAGCAGTGCTCATGCCCCCCTGATTTCGACATATGACTTTTAAACATCTTTCAATGAAGTAGTTGGCAATACTCCGATAAATGAATATGGTAATTTATTGTTTGACTTTGATACAGCCAACTATATCCGCTTTAAGATCCACGGAATTTTCCATAAAGATATTGTAGTACACATTTTACACTTTTGGAACTTGCAATTCATTCTTTATCTTCTCGAGGGCTTAAAAGATCTTTAACTATATCCAATGATTTGACAAACATAATACCACTCAATAGAATGAGTCTTATCCATCTCTTATGTGTATTAATGGATAAAGATTCCATTTAATAGATCTTCTCTTCCAGATAAATTTTGCCCTTCCAAGATTTTTCATCTCAAATTATGTCACCAAATAATTGACTGTCTTTGTGAGCTCTTCGTGAGTCTCCACAAGATTTAGATAATTCACATCTATACCATTTAGATCATGATAATGGTAAGTCAAATTATTTGATCATTAACAAGGTATTCACTGAGGTGAATGTACCATATTTTGAATATAATATGTAAATGGATCATTTCTAGAGTCTAAATCACGAGACCTCTGATTATATGCACAACGCATCTTCATTAGTTTTATGATCCATATAGATATGCGGTAATTGCATCCATATGATGCATGTCAAGTATTTTGAATACCATCATAACGTGATTGCATCATAAAAATATATTTTCAAAGACATTCAAATTTACCGCAATGACTTTACCCACTTTTGTACGAAAGGCTTTCACAACTTTATGTGTGATGACCGCAAGTCAATGTACAATTCATTTCATCAATAATTTCAAATAATCATGGCCAATTGCATTTGTGAATGCATATACTAATGACCAAATAGATGTCGACATCTATCAAAATGTATGAGCTTCAAGCTCTTCACATTATAAAAATAATTGTACATATAGTTATTCGATAACATTTTTAGTACTCCCCATATTTCTTTATAACCAATCAAGAGCTCACTATTTCACTTTCCGGTACCAAATTTTCCTTAGAGAATTATATTAATATAAATGGGGATTGTAGCCTTTGTGGGTACGATCTCTTGTAGAGATCCATATCTTTTCATGTACCATGTATTTTTCCCTTATAGAGAATTTTCTATATTGCATCAATAAAGTTTTTCATAATACGTTATGTGCGTGAGCTCATTATTTATTTCAATAAAAATGTCTTACATGGACAAAACGCGCGCTTTTGAGTTTCACAATGTGGAGGGAGCATTGATGACTACTTGTCCACTTTATTTTCAAACTCAATATAAAAAAATTCAATTTGGTATATGAATATTCATTCAAAAAGAATTTTCAACTCTTTAAGATATTATATCGGTGCAACAACAAAATTGAGAACTAATAGTCTCAAATGCCTCTCTATTCACTTAGAGAGCAAGCTAACCATGATTTATTTGCCAATCAACTATTTATTGGCACATAATGGTTCGATTTAATTGGTCTTGGTAGCTACCATATAATCATCAATGATTTTCTCATCAAAATATGTATTTCATTTATGCCACCATAAGTGGCAAGTATTCTCATATCATAGTGATGGATATTGGTGTTGAGGCGTCCCCCAACATCGTCTTTAAGACGAATCATTTCATCGAATGACATAAGTAATATGATGAGAGTATGATGCTACTAGCGCTAGTAGACTTTAATTGAACGGTATTCACACCACTTATAAGTGTGTTAATCATTCGAACCAACATATATATCTCCTCCTCTTATATGCATAAATTGTAATTGGTTAGTTGTGTACCATAATCATTTTTCACCCATTTAGAGGATTCACGATGCAATCACAATGTAAAATTTGTCCTTCGAGGACATTCGTTTATAAGCCTTTCATGACAAAATCTAATGTGCAATGCGTCCTTCTTGGACATTTTCTCTTGCACTCATTTGCAATATATTTACTACTTTCAAGTTGCCATTTTATCGATAAATGCATCTAGCATTTTACACATTAAAATTGTTGCAATTGAATTCTTTTTTCTTTTGTGCTTAAATATTTCCATGCACAAATCTAGATGAGAAAAAGATCATTTCATATAATTCACGCCGTTATACAAGAACCGTCTTCTTATCTCCCCCTTAACGGCGGGAAAATTGTCTCATTAAAATGGCAATTGACAATGTATGCCATAGAAATATCTCCCAATAGGAGTGCAAAATATTGCATGGCATAAATAATAAACAAACCACGTGATATCATGTTATGTAGTTGAATATAACTTCGTTGAGAATCTATCAGATTCTGAACATAAATGGTCAAATTTCAAAACTATGAAATTCAGGGACCAAACTGTAAATTTTGAAAATTTAGGCACCAAACTGTAAATTTTTAAAACTTCGTGAACAAGGCTGCAATTTTTTAAAAAATCAGTGAAAACTGAAAATGTTGAAATAGATTCATAATTGCGGATGATGAATGGAACGAGCTGCATATTCTGAAAAATATTTTGACTGAATCGTAAAATTTTTAAATTTGGGGGACTAAAATGAAATTTTTGAAAATTTTGAAGGTGTAAACTGTAATTGTCGAAAAATCAGAATATGCAGAGGGTTTGGAATTTTAACAAGAAAATAAGATCCCCTTTTTTTCGTTTGGTTTGAAATTTCATTTCATTCCATCTAGACCAATTATAAAAAAAAATCATGTACATACCTCCATAGATATGGATTTGAAGTGAAACTTGAAACTTTAATTGATTTGATCAATCTCGTGGCTCCAAAATCAATGCAATTTCTTTTGCTTTTATGTTGGTGCTTAATAAAGCTTATCAACATGCTTTATCGTGAAATTGGATATACGACCAATCATTTTTCATATTTCTCATCTCTCTTCCACTTGTAATAAGGAGATAAAATTTATAGTGAATAAGCTTGAGCACCATGATAGCTTTTCATGTCAACATATCTTTTTGATTTTTCTTTAATATTGTTGTTTTCACTTTCAAAGAATAACAACAGTTGAACGAGTTTTGTATTAGCTCACAACTCGTATTATAGTACGATATGCTATTAAAAATCTTTATTTTGCTATTAGGAGTGCAACTTGAGTTTTTATGTTGTCACTTCATCATTATAATATAGATCATAATTTAGAGAATATTTTCTCTTACAATTCTTCATTATATGTATCTTCAAGACACATATATCGAAATATTTTACTTGTCGTTTTCAAAACAACAAAGTCAAGATTTAAAGAGAGCAAATTATAAAGATGATCAAATATCTATCTGTCTTTTTCATCATAAGTAACTAGATGTAATGTTACTTTTATGGTTAATTACAGTTTGCACCCCTGTACTATCGAAAAGGTCGCATTCACCCCCCTGTACTATCAAAATCTACAAATACCCCCCCCCCCCCCCCCCCCCGCTTTTAACAGTCAATGTTCAGACATTTGACAGAGTTGAGTTTTACTGTGCAATTACTCTTCTACCCTCGTTTTTACGTTTGATGAGGGTCGAATTTTCTCCAAGTCTTTTCATTCTCTCTCAACAACACACACTCACTCTCTGCCACTCGTTTCGAATTTTCATATGGTAAAAAGTCTCACAAAAATCTCCCTTTCTCTCTGAGTTTTCGCGAAATTGGTTTGAAGAACTACTGTATGAGTGCATTCGAAGGATGCACTTACTGTAGAAGAAGGTAAGATTTTCAATTTTAGGGGTTTTGTCAACCAAGCCATGAACTTGTGTTGGTACAGTGAATATTTTTTGGGGATTCTTGATTTCGATGAGCTTTGAAGGTTTAGGGTATGTTTTTGAGTAAAATTTAGGTTTTTTTGTTTTCTTTTTTTATTGTTGTCGATTTTTACTGTTCGTAAAAATTAGGGCTTTTGTCGATTTTTACTATTCGTTGAAATTATGACTGATGTAGTTCGAAATGAAGGATTTTTAAGTTTTTTTATGGGATTTTGTTGATTGAATTTTTTTTTTAATCCAATAGGGAGGGAGATTCACAATTGATAGTTTTGACTGCATTGGAGGGATGACATCGGAGTTGATGGTTCCAGAAAAATAACACATATAATGTTTGGATCTAAGACACGATTTTTGAGAATTTGAACCATTATAAGACATTTTAGCATGAAAAAAAAAAGAAACGAAGCTGGAAAAAAAAATAGGAATTGAGGTTGAATAAAATGCAGAATTCAGGGAGAAAAGAAAACGGAGAAAAAACGAGAAAAAATAGGAAAAAAAGAGAAAAAACGAGGAGAAAAGAAAAAAGGAGAAAAAATGAGAAAAAACGAGGGAAAAAAAGAGAAAAACGAGGAGAAAATAAAATAGGAGAAAAAAGAGGAAAAAAGGGAGAAAAATCGAGATGAAAAGGTGAAAATTTTGGTGAGAAAAAATGGGCAAGAGTATGCAGCATTTATATAGTGATTTTTGGGGGTATTTTCGTCAGAAAGAAGCCAGCGGCTCTATGAAACGGTCGGTCAACGCGTTTGACAAACGTAGTCAACAGTCACTGTTAACGGCAGGGGGTATTTGTAGATTTTGATAGTATAGGGGGGTGAATGCGACCTTTTCGATAGTACAGGGGTGCAAACTGTAATTTACCCTTACTTTTACTTGTGTGTTCAAGACACATATCCCCAATTAAGTACCCATTTCTTGAAAATGAAACAATAATATTTTGCTCGGTGTGTTTTAGACACATTTTCATTATGAAATATTTGGCTTGTGTCCTCAAGGCACATAGCAATAACACAAATATTTTGTGATATCATGAGAGATAAATGGATCTTTAACTTCAATGATCCAAATTTTATAGTTATGTTCATTCTTGAACTATCAAAGATAATTTTAAACTTCATGATATTTTTGATATCATTGTATAACAAATGAATACTCATTTTGAGTACATATATACCATTCAAATCTCAAGGATTGAGTTTATACCTTGAATTTATGTATTTGATTTAGGGTCTTAAGCCCTATAATTGGTACTTAATCGTAAAATCATAGTACCTTGAGTAGGAAATATCCATTAACTCAAATATCAAATTTTGAGTATCATCACTTAGACCTTGAGTCTAATATATTCAATCGAGAATTCTAGTCTTCAAATTTAATCTATGCCTCAAGGCTTTATATTTGATATGCCTCCACATAAGCTTTCAAGCCTTCACATTTAAACTTGGCTTCGAGCCTAAAATTTATGAACTTCGAGTTCTTTTTCGATTGATGGAGCTTTTCAAGTTGCATAAACTAGAGAGCAAGTGGTTTTGTTTTAATATATCACTCAAATCTTCGAGTCACTTGATTGCACGTGCTCGATTTAGGCTTCAAGCCTCAATATATAACAAAAATCGTTATAGTACTTTGATCATGAAAGAATCGTACTATAAATGGGGAATACCCATTAACTCAAATGCTCAAGAGTCTTATCATTTAGACTTATATTCAATCGAGATTTCTAATCTCGTATTTAATCTAGGCTCTAGGCCTATAATCGTCCCTTTTGTTTTTAGAACGTCATGTTCATCTCAAAAAATTCGTACAAGGGACAGCTCTGGTAGAGGTGAGTATTTTAAGCATATCTCTCTCAATCAAGATCCGATTTCGATGATTCAAAATGTTCCGAAAAGCCAACAGAAAATTATACAAGTTTCGTATTTTGAATTTTATGAAATTCGGAAATTATCAGGTCCAAAACAGACATCGAAGTACAGACTCGTGAATTGCACGAAAATTCACCTACAACAAAATTAAAATGGTTAATATTTTATTAATTCAAAAAAGCAATATTGTTTTTGAAATCAACTCCCTTTTCTCCATATATGGCTGAGATGTTATCCTATGTGGATCATCATTGCTCCAAAAAATGAAATAGAACAATCGTGTTGATAACGTGTTGAGAAACTAATAAACAATATACAAGAAGTAGAGAGACAAGTAGGGAGAATATGTAATATGTTATTCCATATCTTCAAGTGTCCAAATACATTACATGGTGCTCTATATATATAGCACTAGAAAGACCTCTCAAAGGTCATGAGTTACAAGACCATAATGGAATCATCAGTAGGTATTATGGTGTGATAATGATGGGAGTGATGGTGCTTGATGATGGTGAATAATGGTGAGTAATGGTGGTCCGTCACCGCCGTTGACTGCCGGTCTCCGGCGTTGAATTTTTTTTCCTTTTTTTTCTTCTTCCGGATTTTTTCGCCGCTCCCTGGCGTCGACTTTTTTTTTTCTCCTGATTTTTTAACCACCGGTTTCCGGCGTTGACTTTTTCGATTTTTTTTTCTCAGTAACATTTTTTTTCTCGTTTAAACAACAATATTGCTGTTGTTGACAGTAAGTTTAACTATATTACTGTTAAACACAGTAAAAGTAACTAAACTATAGTTTAACACAGTAATATTGCTATATTATTCTCTAGCACAGTAATATTAACAGAACAAAACTCATTATTATTGTGTAATAGAGTAATATTACTATAGTGACCGTTCAACAAATGTAAACATAATAAAAAGCCAAAAGAATTAATATTACTGTGAGTGACAGTAATATTGCTATAAGAACAGTAATATTACCATCAACCACAGTAATATTACAATAATAGACAGTAATATTATTACGTTACTCCGTGAATAACTCAAACAAACAAAAAAATCTAAACAAAATAATAGTATTGATGTGGTTGACATCAATATTACTATAACAACAGTAATATTACTGTCAACCACAATAATATTATCGTGTTTGCAGTAATATTACAATAATAGGCAGTAATATTATTACGTTACTCCGTGAATAACTCAAACAAAACAAAAAACCCGAAAAAATAATAATATTGATGTTGTTGACAGTAATATTATTGTGTATACAGTGATTTTACTATCAACGATTGTAATATAATTACGTTAACTTGTCAACAAATCAAACAAAATAAAAAAAAATAACAAAAAATAAAAAATAATAATATTACGTTAATTTACTGTCTCCGACAGAAGTATTGTCAACGGGAGTACAATTACGTTAATTAACTGTCATTGAGAGTATAATTATGTTAATTTACTGTCAGTGACAGCACAATTACGGTCAACGCTTAACGGGGTACGTAAAAAAAACAAAAAACAAAAAAAAAACCTAAAAAAAACACTTAAAAAAATCAACGCCGGAATCCGGCGGCGGGAAAAAAAAAAAAAGTCAACGCCTTAAACCTTTGAAAAAATCCGGACGAAAAAATAAATCGAAAAAAGTCAAGGCTGGAATCCGGCGGCAAAAAAATGTTTTTTGAAAAAAAAAGTTTTTGAAAAAAAAAAGTCAAAATTGGATTTTTGTGGTCAAAATTGGATTTTGTGGACAAAATTGATTAAATTGGGGTTACAATTAAGAATTGGGTATAAATGGTTGGGGGTAATATTGTCATATACATAAATTTTTGCTTGATTTATAATAAATGTTAAAGGGATGGGCTTGTTGGTGAAAGCGATATAGCCCCTAAACCTAGAATAATAAAGATGTTTGGTTAGGGACTTATGCACAAAAACTCCTTTCCTAAAATACATGTCATGATATAATTTAAATAATTTCCATCCATTAAACTCTAATTCATACACTACTGACTACACTAACCACTATCTTCACAACTTTTTGAATTTTTTTTTTTCAGACAATAATTTTTTTTGTTCTGAATTTTTTTATTCTGACAGTTTTTTTTTTCGGCATTGACTTTTATATTTATTCTCCTAAAAAAAAGAATTTCTGAATTTTTTTCCACGCGTGTCACTGGCATTGACCGTCTGTGGGAAAGTATACTAGACCACGTAGCGCGCATGATGCCCTTGAGACATCTGGTCGGATTGAGCATGACACTGCTAATAACCTCTTGCCTCGGCGAGGCTCTGGCTTACCGCTTCCCCCTCCCCGTATTCGGGATCCAACACAAGTCCCTCCTCGCGAGTCCCCCACCTAGGACTCATCAAGGTCAACTTCAACCTACTTCTCTAATGGTTCAAATAACCGAAGACGCCCTTCAACACATGATCGCAGAAACCTCTACTCGTGTTGCCACTGAAGCAGTGGCACGATACATCACCACAACAAGAGTTAATGCTCATCTTGCGGCTCCACCCGTGGTACAACCACCTCCACCGTCGCAGGATAACGACCGCCAAACAATTATGTCGTCGGCATCCACCTCTGATCCTAGGTCTCGGATGCAATAATCATCGCCGAGAGGCAGGAACTGGGTAACAACACCCACGTTCACCTACAAGAGGCAACGCCACTCGCCAGCGAGCTCCTCCACTCAATGGTGGAGGGTATGAAATCAATAGTCGGGTATCTCGCTGGAATCACCTTCCCCACTTAGGCAATCCTATAGGTGGAAGGGCAATAGCTCCAATAAGGCGCAGTCCATTCACTATTGCCATACTTAATAAGATACTACCCCAAGAGATCTCGGGTCTGCCGCAGTTCGATGGAACTAGTGACCTACATGAGCACCTTGAAAAGTTCTACGCCATGGTGAAACTATATGGCCCTACTCATGCTGCGTTGTGCAAAATGTTCCGCGCAACGCTCTCCAAACGAGTCATGAGCTGGTTCAACTCCTTGCCCACTATGTCAATTGAAGCTCTCTCCCAACTGTCAGATCGCTTCACTAACCAGTTTGCTATCAAAAAAATTAAGCTACGACTCCCGCGTACCTCTTCACTATCGCACTGAGAGAGGGCGAAACCCTCTGCAACTATGTTAAGTCTATATTTTTACACTTAATTATATCTTTTAATTGGAGCTGTTGGTGAATTTTATTGATAATTGGTGCTTAAAGTTTTCATTTATTGTGTTTCAGGCACGAATTGAAGAATTGAATAAATTGAGAATCAAAACTGCAATTTAGAAGAAAAGATAGACAAAAATTGGAGAAGTCAACACCACTAGACAGGTCAAGATCTCAGACGGCCGTCCGAGAAATACACTAGGAATCCGGACGGGCGTCTGAAGCAAGAAAGATAAAAATAAACCATGGCATTTCAGAAGGCCGTCCAAAATGGAGAACAAATCTCCAGACGGCCGTCCTAGTAGGCGGAGTTGCGCAGTAAGGAATTTCGAATTGTACAAGAAAACTGCCTTTTTCCATTTTTTCTCACCTTATAAAAGGCCATCTCAAGCACAAAGCTTGGAGTTCAATTTTTTTTTTTTTTTACGCAAGTTCGAGAGCAAAGGAGCAATAACGAAGACGAAGAAATCGAAGACTTCAAGCATAGTTTACCTTTCATAAACTCTTTTTATTTAGATTTGAATTTAATCATGAGTAGCTAAGTTCTTTATTTCTAGGATCGGATATTATTTTGAACCCTCTGTGGGATTTATGAACCCTTCTATGTTTTTATGCAAGTTTTAATTCTAGATTATTTCTTTTACTTGTTTTATTAAGTGCATGAAACTGACCACTTTATGTGCTTTTCTGTTATTGTTAAACACATGAATCCAAAGATCTGTTTAATAATTAGAATACGGGTAGAAGAGCCTTTGTTGTATTAATATAGAAATATTGTTAATCTCTTAGGTAGTCATTATTAAGATTGTGCTTCATGTTGTGTTCTAGATTTAATTGCGTAGGAATACAGTAATTTAATCTAGAATATTAGAATCGTAATACACACGGAAGCAGATTATGATTAATTTAGCATCTCAGGTTACTAATCCGATTTAATAACTTGCATAATTGTTGGAATTGGGGAATTAATAATCACATAGGGGAAGAATAAAACCATAGGCTTGTTTACTCTGATAAATCTTCATGTTTAATTGTTTTTTTGCTCTTGCCTGTTGAATTTAGTTTCATTTAGCTTAATCAATCTTCTATCGACTGTGTAGGGTGTCTTGATCACAATTGGTAGAATTTAGCGATTAGAATTAGATAATTTAATATTCTTTGTTAGATCGATATTCGTCTTAATTATCCACTATATTATTTGTTCGATACGTAAACTTGCGTGTAGGTAAAATCACCAACAAACATTCAACGATTTGTGGAGGCAGCTCATGAAGTTCCTAACATGGGAGGAGGCATGCACTCTGGAATCATTCAACAAAACTTGAAGCAAGGTAGATTCAAGGAATCTATCGCAGGAAGACCTCCAACCACTGTGTAAGAGGTATTAAGTTGCGCTGAGAAACACGTGCTCATCGAAGAGACTTTGGCCCTCACTCCTTCCAAAAGGAAAAGTATTGATGATCACTTCGACACCCGATGATGAAATGACCGACGACAATCGTCGACATCTCAGGGATAATCTCCTTCCACGTCCCTGGACTTCTAATGATGTCAATGACACGTGGAGTCTTTCAAGCCCATAACAGAGTTATCGCACCATCCTAAACTGGAGGCTATCCCCCCCCAAGGATGATGCATCCCCTCATCTCTCTACATCAATTGGCGAATAGCCTCCAGCTTCGTTGGCCCCTCACTGCGAGACAACTCCCACGAGGAGCCAACCTGCTCAGGGCTACAAGCGTGAGAACGACGTGAAAGAAGCACCTACAATTTCTACTTAGTATAAATTTTGTTATTTCGAGCGATTCGCTCCCTACATATTTATTTTCATTCGCCTCAAGCAGGGTTGTAACATTCAAACTT
The DNA here is from genome assembly GCF_056151865.1 of Erythranthe guttata. Lineage (NCBI taxonomy): Eukaryota > Viridiplantae > Streptophyta > Magnoliopsida > Lamiales > Phrymaceae > Erythranthe > Erythranthe guttata. The sequence continues at coordinate 12,194,500 of NC_142537.1, forward strand.
TCAATCAACGAATAAAACAAGTTTCCTTCTTACTCTCAATGTTGTTACTGTTTCACTACACAATTATCAGCTTAAGGTAACATTATTACAACCCTAGAAACACTTAGAGCCATTATGGTGATCTATATACTCTGGCCAACTTGATTACCTAAATCTCTCTACTTGTTTTTAACGGGTCCTTCATTTAAAACGTGACCATGGTAAACACATCCCCATGTCTTTAGTCTAAAATACCCTCCATAATAATTCTTATCAATTCCATCCATTATGCTCTAACTTCCATAATATTACACATTGACACCGGATTTAAACAAATATATCACATTAAACCCCATTTTAATAATTTTTTGAATTTTTTTTTTTCAGAAAATAATTTTTTTTCTGGTTGTTTTTCTTTTTTTTTTATTGAATTTATTTTTTTCCAGAAATTTTTTTTTTCCGGTCGGTCAATCGCCGTTGACCGCCGGTGTTGACTTCTATTTTTGATTTTTTTTTTTGAAATTTTGTTTTTTCTGTAAAAAAAATTTACTGTTAGGGCAGTAATATTACTGTCCCAGACAGTTAAATAACTGTTGGAGACAGTAATTTAGCAGCCAAGACAGTAATATTAATTAAAATAACTTTATTTTAGAAAAAAACAAAATTTAAAAAAAAAAGAGTCAATTAACAGTTAAATTATTGTCCCAACAGTTAAATAACTGCTGGAGACAGTAACTTAGCAATGAAAACAGTAATATAAATTAAAATGTTTAAAAAAAATTCAATTTACAGTTAAATTACTGTCTGGACAGTTAAATAACTGCTGGAGACACTAATTTAACAACCAAGACAGTAAAATTCTTTAAAATAGTTTTTAAGAAAAAAAAAGGTCAATTAACAGTTAAATTAGTTTCTCCAACAGTTATATAACTGATGGAGACAGTAATTTAGCAGCCAAGACAGTAATATTAATTAAAATATTTTTTTAAGAAAACACAAAAAAAAAGGTCAACGTCGAAGACCCGGCGGTCAAAGGTGGTTGACCTACCGGAAAAAAATTCAGAAAAAAAAAAGTTTTCAAAAAAAAAAAAGTCAACGCTGGAGACCGGCGGTCTTCGGTGGTGGTGGGTCAAAATTGAAATTAGGGCCACAATTGGTTAGTTGGTGAAATTGGACTAAATTGGGGTGTAAATCATAAAATTAGAGTTGAATTGGGTTCAATGAATTGGGGGTAATTTTGGTATTTATAAAAGGATTTTCCTTATTTGCAAATAAGTTTGAATGAGCTGGAAATATTTGAAAGACAAAAAAGTTGGATGTCCGTTTTTAAATTATGTGCCCTTGTCATTGGCCTATTTGCCATTTGTCCTAATTTAATTTTACAAACTATTTAATTGGCTAATTTAATTAACCAGTTAATTAATTTTATGAATCTACATGAACTACTATTTCGTGTGATCTAATTTTAGCATCATCACAAAGTATTCTAAGTAATTTCCTTTTAGATTTATGCTAGCATTGAAGTGGCAAAATAAACGAATTTATGATGAGGGGAGTTGTTAAGGAACTAGTCAAGAATGTGACCTTATTAGTAAAATTATTAGAAAAGAAAATTTCGGAACAAAAAAGTTTAATACTATGAATTAAGTCCTACCATCTGATCTGCTCTACTCTACAACAGTTTACTTGAAAAAGAATTTGCACATAAACAGTAATAGCAAATGCACAAGTCTTCATAATTCAGATGTCTCCCTTCGTTTACTATCTTTTGTTCTTACCACTTGTTGTACTAGTATTAGGAAACGACGATGATTGTACGCCGATCAGATGCAGAAACGACGGCCCGATAATTCGGTTTCCTTTCAGACATACAAATCGGCAGCCTCAACATTGTGGCTATCCGGGCTTCGATTTATTCTGCGACAATAAAAACAATACCGTGCTCGTGCTCCCATTCTCGGTTAATGTTATAGTAAAGAAAATCAACTAAGTATCTCAAAGAGTTTTTGTTTTTGACCAAGAAAATTGTTTTCCACAAAAGCTAACACATCTAAACTTATCTGCTTCCCTTTTCCGTTTCTTGATAAAGTTCTTCGATAACTATACCCTGTTCAATTGTTCTGATCCGCCAAGAAGAGACATAGGTATCGTAATTCCTTGCCTTGGCGATTCCACGTACCAATTCTATGTCGTTGATTCGAAACTTTCGATGGAATCACTTCCTTTGGTACCAAAACATATGAATTCAAATCTGTTCCATGGAAAATATTTCAAGAAAATGACTTCTATTTGGAGTGGTCTGAACCAGCATGTTCCGTATGTGAAGATAAAGGCAAAAGATGCAGCTCGTATAATTCTACGACATCGGATCGTCGTATTCAGTGAATTGACCAACTCCCAACTACAAATCATCATGGTACTTTCGTGTCTATTTGGATATTATATTTTCGTATTTTCCATGAAAAAAAAAGCTTAAGTAATTATTTTTCTTACAGGAACAAGAAGGAAGCAACTAATTGAAGGTGAATATTTTTGTCTGTTCCTTTTTTGATATTTTTGTAATGGATTGGTTTAAGAATCTGACTTATATGTTCTGTTTCAAAGGTTTTGGTTCCATTCTTGTCGCGATAATACTAGCGGCTTTCGTCTATCTTTACATCAGAGTTAGAACATACCGAGGATATTGCACTAGGCATAGCCAAAGGCATAAAATATCTACACGAAGGATGTGATCAACAAATACTCCATTACGATATAAAGCCACAAAACGTCTTGTTGGACCACACCTTCAACCCGAAGATATGCGATTTTGGTCTTGCAAAATTGTGCTCAAAGGAACAAAGTGCAGTGACAATGACTGCGGCTAGAGGAACAATGGGCTATATTGCACCTGAAGTACTATCCAGGACTTTCGGGAGGGTTTCGTATAAGTCCTATGTTTATAGTTTCGGAATGTTGTTGCTTGAAATGGTGGGAGGGAGGAAAAACGAGGATCGTAATGTAAATAATAATAGTCAGGTATATTTTCCGCAGTGGATTTACAATCATATAAATGCCGGGGATAATAATTTTTGGTCACAGATTGATGAAGAAGGAAATAGTATAGCAAGGAAGCTTAGTATAGTAGGGTTGTGGTGTATACAGTGGTGTCCGACAGATCGTCCGTCAATGAAAGTTGTGGTTCAAATGTTGGAATGAGACAATGGCGATCTCACAATGCCTCCAAATCCATTTCCAGCTACTACAAACTCCATTGATGGAAGAGATTATCAAACCGAGATGTCAATCATATTAGAAGAGTAAAATTTAACTAATAATATATATATATATATATATATATATATATATATATATATATATATATATATATATATATATATATATATATATATATATTGTTTCTTTGTTTTTCCATGTTTCTTTTTTAATTTTCTATTGTAAAAATTTGTTGTGTTGTTTGTTAAAAAAAAATAAAAAAATGTTACTAAGTAAAATGTTTGGTCGCTAAGATTCAATTTTTCTCAAGTCCGCTACTATAGTGGGAGTCTGCAATTAAATGTTACTACTTCACGCTACTATTCACGCTACTATATATTCCTCTCTCCTTTTCGCGTCTTCTTCCTTCTCTATTTTTCTTATCTACTTTCTCTATTATCTTTTCCCACCCAAATCCATAGATTCTTCTTTCTCGATTTTGAGATGAAGAACCAATGCCACCGGCGCCGCCATAATAACAAAAATGCATTCGTAAGTCGAGAGGCAGTGTTGGGATTAACAATACATGTGTTAGCTTTATGCCCAGGCTCCATTTAAAAAGAAAATAGCATAAACCAATAAGTAGACAAACAGCAAATGTTAGAAGACACGAGTTCGCTTGAAACAAACTCAAAGTACACACATATCCGCAAAAACCACATTTTTTTGCTTTAACCAACTTGGTCCTCTCGTCTTTATTCATTTAGGATCATTGGCATTGCTAGATTTTGCACAGACTGGGGGATCGTCAACATTTTAAAAATATATGTTATCAGTACTGACGTTGTTCTTTGAGGCTGCCTCATTAGAAAATTTTCTTATTTGCGTGAAGCAGAGGCATTCAACAAATTTGGACTCTGTGTGAGATGATAAGTAAGACAAGTTAAGAAACTCATTATTTAACTGCGCAAAACGTGTTTTTTGTTGTCCAACTACTAGAGTAGGTTCAGGAAACTTACTTTTCAGGATTCTACCTGCATCAACAAGCCAACGAAGATGTATACATTTTTTTTCTTCTGGAAACTCTGTAATCCGCATAAGTTTTAGGTAACTGCATGCGAATTTACCGTTAAACTTGTCAATAGTTACATAATACCGCGCATCATCAAGTTGGTTGTATACAAATGTACAATGTTCTTCACTTATCTTACTATGACTTTCCATCAAAAGACCTTTCTTTGCTTTAATCTTCCCACGTATCATAAAGAAAATTAGTTTGTGCATATACTAGAAGCATGTTTCTCAAGCCCTTGAAGAAGACTCTCTCTAATAGCAGGCTTGAATTTCTCTAAATCGTCTAGGTGACTAAAGAAAGTAAGAACTTCTTAACCCTTATATTTTGTGCTGAAATTGATTTACAAACTAGGCAAAACTCATCCTTTCAGTGACCGCAAGCTTGATCAATGAGTTCATAGATTCAGCCCTCTGTGTTGCACATGCTATGGCCATAAAACGTCCACGAATTTATGTTTCCCACATCTTCTTTTTCCTGTACATGTCAATAACAGATTGCTCTTCTGTTACCTTATACATCTTAACCATGTTAAGCAAACTTATCTCAAACTCGTCAATGAAGCACGATCCCTTCAATAATCTCATAAAGTTAGAACACAAGTCTGGCACTTTTATATTATGCCGAACATTTCTCCGAAGATGCCAACTGCAAAGCCTATGCATCGCTCTAGAAAATTTTGATGAAATTGTTGCTACTATAGATGAGTCCTGATCTGTTAACACAGAACCCCGAACTTTTCCATTCATTGCCTCAAGAAATGCTTGCAACAACCATCGATATGATTCAATTGTCTCGTTGTACATAAAATGTGCACCAAAAGTAAAAGTCGAACCATGGTTGTTGGTACCAAAAATAATAACTAGAGGATAAAAATATTTGTTTGTCTTATACGTACTATCGAATATTAAGACATAGCCAAATAATTCATACTTAGCCCTGGAAGCTCCATCACACCAAAAAAGTTTTGAAAGTGCCTCTTGGTCATTCACTGTATATTTGTAAAAAAACTCGTTATGTTTTATTTTCATGCTTTTAAATAAAGCTAATGACGTGTTTACATCACCACCTTCGATTATTTTTAATCGTATATTGTTCAACCAATTGTAACCATCTTTTTTCGTGAAAGAAATTTTCCAACACCTCCACCATGTTTCTCCAACAAATCCATAACTTGACACGGCCTAAACACGACATTTGTCATTAAATTCAGCATGCACTTGTCAGGCATTGAAATATACCTATGAAGGGAATCAAATGATGAATTTTAAAAAAATAATGCACATAACAATAAAAGTTGCGACTAAAATAAACTTGTAGATTTTGTACGTCTTCTTGAAACTTGTAAATCGTGATTATGTTGAGGTTCAAACTTTGTGAATGGATAATGCCCTGAAAAACGGTCAAGTGCAACACGAAAGCATGCTATACAACCAGCCTAGTCACAACTTTTGCCTCTCCCTTCCTAGTATAGTCATCTTTCGGTTGCGACTAAAATAAACTTGTAGATTTTGTACCTCTTCTTGAAACTTGTAAATCGTGATTATGTTGAGGTTCAAACTTTGTGAATGGATAATGCCCTGAAAAACGGTCAAGTGCAACACGAAAGCATGCTATACAACCAGCCTAGTCACAACTTTTGCCTCTCCCTTCCTAGTATAGTCATCTTTTGGTTGTCTCCAAAATCCCTCACATCTGCACACCCATTTCCTATACTTTACGATGTCATCAGCGGTTTAGCGTTTTACACCTTGTTTCCTAATGCCAAAACCAACTAGACTGGCATACAATGTATAGAATTTCTCTGCATCATCAACATTTTGGAATACTAATTGTCTGACCGCATCCTCAATGATATCCTCAAAATTGAAATCAATTGAATCACCTATATCACTAACACCGTGATAATGCATATCATCCGTGCAATTACTTTCGTCATTATTAGAAGGTGAAATTGATTTCTCATTTTCAGCATCAAAATCCATTGTACCTACAAAATATGATTTCAAAGAAACTTAAAAAGTTAACTTACTCAGTTTCACGAGTTATTTATTACTAGTTACTCCAAATTAATTGAGTTAACGAATTCATATTGCAGAACTGATATATGATTTTAGGTCTACATATATTCTACTGTTCTCATGGAATGAGAAATTTAAGCAATACAAAGTAAAAGAAAATTATAAACCTCGATGGAACAATTTGGAGTTAAATTAAATAATTTCTTTTGACACAGTTGGAGCAGATTAGGTAAGTTGAACAATCACACGCTTGCAAAATTTTAGACCTATAACAGAACCCGCATATAAGTAACAAAATCATGTTGTATCATAAGCAAGAACAAATTTTTTTTAGGACATAAGCAAGAGCAGACTTAGATTCTTTTAAATGCAAAAACAATATATATTCTTTTAGTGATGTTCTAGAACATCATACAAGAAACTCATGGCAGCTATCAATTACAATTCGTTGGGATCTCCCCGTATTACAAAAGTAAACAAACATGTTTTTGTGATTCACAAATCAAGTTGTATGTGAGTATGGCTATTTTGCACAGTTTTGCACTTTGTTTGCCTGCAATTTATTTATAACAAAGATTTCACTTTCTTGAAAATATCATGTATTTATTTATATTTTATAATTCAAGAGAGTTAGCAAATGAACCACTACGTGATTCAGCAGAGCAGTGCCGCCTATGAAGAGATGAGAGGCAGATGTTAGGGAAATTATTAGTAACTACATGACGTGTAACAGATGATGAATAGGAGAACAGCCAACAATAGATTAGATTTTTGTTTCAGTCTCCAATCTTTATTTCACACAGAAGAGAAGAGAAGAGAGATTGTACCTTGACTATTTCCCTGCGTTTCGATGATGATGGTTAATAGTAAAAGACCGATGATGATGATGATGATGATGATGATGATGATGATGATGATGATGAATTGTTTTAGACAACCGACGATGATGAATAGAAAAAAAAAACAATAGATTAGGGTTTAAAGTTAGGAAGAATATACGCAATATGATTTTAATGTTTTTAATTTGTAACTAGCTTTTAACTTATTCATTTTATAATTATGTTTTTATGTTTAATTAATGAAAAGGGTTTTTATGTAATTTAACGTTCACACTAGGGGTCGTACTTTTTTCTACTGGATACGCACTAATTCTTCGTGGCATATTCTTAGTGGCTGATTAAGTTCCGAGGCGTATAACCGTCTGGGACCCTAGACAACCCCGACAAAGTTGGGGTGACTGTTTGGAGAAAATGATAGTGAGATAAAATAGACGATGTAATGGGATAACAAGATTGGCTTAATCCCACTTTGAACCCTTGAAATAGAGCCTTTTGGCACTTTGCACCATTGTAAAATAATAATATCACTTTGCACCCTCAAAACACAATAAATCATTCACAAAGCACCATGAATTGAATAATAAAGGCAATTTTATTTTCTATTGCAATTTCAACTTCCAATCTGATTTTGATCGCACAAAGTGCTTGTTGGTCGAAAACCTACACGCAAGTGCACGTATCGTACAAGTAATATAGTGGACAATTAAGTCCGGATATCGAACCCACAGGGAATATTTAATTATCTAATCCTAGACGCTAAATTCTACCAATTATTATCAAGCCCACCCTACACAGTCGAAAAAGGATTAATAAACCAAATTAAACTAAAGCAATTAAAAACACAAAAACAAGAAAGCAATTAAAAATACGAAGATTAATCAGAGTAAACGAGCCTAGGATTTTATTCTTCCCCCTATGTGATTATTACTCCCCCAATTCTTTCAATTATGCAAGCAATTAACCCGGATTATTAACCTGAGATGCTAAAATAATCATAACCCGCTTCCGCGTGTATTACAATTCTAATACTCTAGATTCAATTACTATATTCCTATGCAATTAATTCTAGAACAAAGCATTAAGCACAAATCTCAATAATGGCTACCCAAGAGATTAACTATATTCCTATGTTAATACCACAAAGGCTCTTCTACCACAGTTCTAATTATTAACCCGATCTTCCGATTCATGCGATTAACAATAACATAAAAGCGCATAAAGTGGCCAGTTTCATGAACTTAATAAAACAAGTAGAAGAAATAATCCGGAATTAAAACTTGCATAAAATCATAGAATTGGGTTCATAAATCCCACATAGGGTTCCAAATAAAATCCTAGAAACAAGTAATTTAGCTACTCATGATTAAAGCAAAAACGCAAATAAAATAAATCATAGACGATAAATCTTTGCTTGGAGTCTTCGAATTCTTCGTCTTCGTTATTGCTTTGTTGCTCTTGAAATTGCGTAAAAAGATACCTAATTGTGTGCTTGGCTTGGTCTTATATAGGGTGAAAAACTTGGGGAAGAAGGCAGTTTCCTTGTGCAATTAAAATCCCTTTACTGCGCAACTTCGGGGTATGGGACGGGGGTCCCATAATTTGCACTAAAACTGGGACGGGGTCCGAGCCTTGTTTCTTCAGAATTTTGATATTTTCACTTTTGACCCATATTTTCGCCAAAATTACAGTTTTGATCCCATACTTTTCCAATTCTTCAATTTGTACCTAAAATACAATAAATCAACTTTTTAAGCACCAATTATCGTTAAAACACACCAAAAGCTCAAATAAAAAGATATGATAAAGTGTAAAAATATACACTTAACACACCCCCAAACTTGAACTTTTGCTTGTCCTCAAGCAAAATTTACCAATAAGCAAATAACTCAACTATTACATCTCATCACATAGATCAATGATCAACTTCACGTTTTCAGAACTTGTAATTATAATGACAATTCTTAGGCATTCGCAAGCTCAAAATTCAACAACACTTAGTCACTCACCATTACCAAAAACCACAATTCATACAATTGCTTCAAGCATCCAATATTTGCAAATTAAAGATAGAAAGAATTTATACTTACATGCATATGCTTGACTCCAAATACTCACCAAATTATTCTACTCTACTAATATCGAACATTAAGCTATTGGGATCATTGGGGCTTTGTGGCTTTCAATTGTTAGGCTCTTTGGTTCGAGGTAGGAAATATGGGTATGTGTGGCTATTCTTCTTGAATTTAGGTGATTACGCCAAAATTTGAAAGATAGGCGTTTGAAACAATGAATTCACCTCTACGGACTTTAATAAACTCGATTCTCAAAAGTTCCAAAGTCTCCACTTTTGCTTTTGAGGCAATGGATCGAGTTTTCAAAAATAATTCAACAACTAGTCCTTATTTCTCCCTTCTAGTCTCTTCTTCTTCTTCTTCTTTTTCTCTTTTTTTTTTTTTTTTTTATATGTATATAGAAGCATAGATGTTTGTCTTCTTTTTTTTTTTTTTTTCTTTTTTTTTTTTTATATATATATAGAAGCATAGATATTTGTCTTCTTTTTTTTTTCTTTTTCCTTTTTTTTTCAATTTTTTTTTTTTTTCTTTTTTTTTTTTTCGAAGAAGAAGAAGGACCTTATAAAAATTTTCAACTGAACTCCAAGGGGTAATTTTCAAGAATCTCCACCTATTCTACCTTACGCATTGGCTAAAAGAAAGAACACCTTTTCTCCGAGGCTCAAATCAAGGTTCTAAGGATAATTTCGATAAAAAGGTCGGCTTGAAAGGCTCAAACGGTTCAAAGAAGGCCCAAATCATATCCCAAATCACTCACTACTCAATACTTCGTATCATAAATTTCCTAAGGTGAGTTCTAAAACCGAACATAGCATGATATAGCACAAATTAATTCCAAATTTAAAATACAAAACATTCAACCAAATCAATGCACAAAATGTGATTCCTAGCAATAATTTGCTTCTAAGTCCCGTTGAATCGAAAGCTAAACAAACATCAAATCCTTATCACACAAAACAAGCAATCTCATCATCAAACATTGATCATCTCTCATCATCACAAATCATCGATGCATTCAACTCAAGCAATATTTTTTTTTTTTTTTTTTTTTTTTTTTTTTTTTTTTTAATATTCCGGAAAAACGAGAAAAACAATAAAAACGAATAAAACCTAATGCATGCAAACTAAAACAATTAAGCACAAAAATAACATGTTTTTCACCCCCAAACTTAAAATTTTCGTTGCCCTCAACGAAATTAGCACAAAGTTTAAGGATAGAAAACACCTGATTTAGTCGGAGTCGGTGTGATCGGGGTGTTTCTCCCTAGATATCTCATGCTCCTCATCATCGGAAAGCTCTCTCGCTCCATCTTCATTCGGAATCGTCGATCGGTACGGGAGCTTGAGGCTTCGGGGTCGTCTCGGGCTTGAGGAGCGGCTTTGGAAGAGGAATCGTCGTTTTGGTGGCACTTTTCTTGCCTTTTCCTTTGCATTTAGAAGATGAAGCTTCTCTCGTGTGGCTTCTTTTGTTGGACAAGAAAGTTGGGAGAGAGGTTGGAATAGATTCGTTAAGAATTGGTTGATAATCGAACTCAAAATTTGGTTGGAGCAAATTATCGAACACCTTGTGGGCGTGTCTTGAAAGAGTAGATTTTGAAGATTTTGGTTCGATTCTCTTGCCTCCATTTGTGTGTGGGAGTTTGAGAGAAGGAATGAGGAGGGTTTAGGAAATAATGGGGGAGAAAATATGATTTTTAAACATTTAAAACGCCCCAAATAGGTTCGGACGGCCGTCCCGGTTTTTGTGCTAAATTTCGGACGGCCGTCCGACATTTTTTCTCCTTACTGGTTGTGGGACGGGGGTCCCACATTTACACCTATTTGTGGGACGGCCGTCCCACAGGCAGTGGTGCAAATTGTTTTTTTTTTTTTTTTTTTTTTTTTTTTTTTTTTTTTTTTTTTTTTTTTTTCGGACGGTCGACTCGACCCTCGATCACGTTTTGCGACCCTGAAAAGTAAAATTCAAATAGTGAATTAGAATGCATGCTTATGAAAATAAAAACAAACGAAACGAAAAAATTAAAGAAAACTACGAAAAACAATAAAGCTCGGGTTGCCTCCCGATAAGCGCTAAGTTTAAAGTCTTCAGCCAGACTTTGTTTGTTGAAATTTTTATGTCCAATCCAAAGCCTTGTAGATTGTGCATCCATCCATGAGCTTTTTCACTTCAATTGCAACCGATACAAGGATAGGATTGCAATATGTCAGGGTCCACCTTAGCTTGTAGTCTTTCTTAGTTGTAATCAATCGGTACGAAGCCAAGATGGGATCTTCATCACCCGCTCCCTCAAATCGGTACACAAAAACTTCACGTCCGCGTATAACCTCCACTTCAAACACATTCGCCTTCTTATCAACCTCTATTGATGCCTTCAAAGCCACGTCAGGAATAACAATAAGATCATCAATTTGAATATTTGCACTAACCACATCCATCTCCTTCTTCTCTTGTTCCGAGACATCTTTGGAGTTGAGCTCGATTTCATTGTCTGATTCATCATCTTCAAGTGTCTTCGTAATTTCTTTTTCCCTCTCATCGACACTATTTTCTAGGTCTAAAGGATTTTTCTCATCACAAGTTTCAGACGGATTTTCTTTGTTGCAACCATTCTCGACATTGTCTGAAATATTTTCAAGAGACCTCTTGAGCTTCATCTCTTCCAACATTATTTCAAGTCTTCGGATAGATGCTTGAGTGGATTTCATAAAATCTTCAAGGATGGATTTCCTATAACACTCCTCAATAGTGGGTTCTCGTGGCTTTGCATAATAGGTTTGAAAATCATCAAATTGCGGCTCACGATGTTGAAAATTGTGGAAATCTTGGCTTGAATTGCTCTGCTCGTACGTGTTGGTGTATGTGTTCCAGTAACCGCCGTTGGTGTTATCTATGAAATTATTCGCTTTCCGTGCATACCAACATTGGTTAGTGTAATGATCTCCACCACATCTTGAACAAAGTAACGGCATATTATAGGTATTTTGGAGGTATTCGCCAGACGGAAGCCATTCATATCCCGTTTGAGTTTCGCGAAAATTGTAACCTGACATGTAACCAAAGAAAAGAGAAAAAAAAAATATTAAAAAAAAAAAAAAAAAAAAAAAATTAATTCGGGTGAATCGTGAAAATTGTTCAAATTTAGAGCTAGAATAAAATAAATAATTCCAATATTCCCCGGCAACGGCGCCAAAAACTTGTTGGTCGAAAACCTACACGCAAGTGCACGTATCGTACAAGTAATATAGTGGACAATTAAGTCCGGATATCGAACCCACAGGGAATATTTAATTATCTAATCCTAGACGCTAAATTCTACCAATTATTATCAAGCCCACCCTACACAGTCGAAAAAGGATTAATAAACCAAATTAAACTAAAGCAATTAAAAACACAAAAACAAGAAAGCAATTAAAAATACGAAGATTAATCAGAGTAAACGAGCCTAGGATTTTATTCTTCCCCCTATGTGATTATTACTCCCCCAATTCTTTCAATTATGCAAGCAATTAACCCGGATTATTAACCTGAGATGCTAAAATAATCATAACCCGCTTCCGCGTGTATTACAATTCTAATACTCTAGATTCAATTACTATATTCCTATGCAATTAATTCTAGAACAAAGCATTAAGCACAAATCTCAATAATGGCTACCCAAGAGATTAACTATATTCCTATGTTAATACCACAAAGGCTCTTCTACCACAGTTCTAATTATTAACCCGATCTTCCGATTCATGCGATTAACAATAACATAAAAGCGCATAAAGTGGCCAGTTTCATGAACTTAATAAAACAAGTAGAAGAAATAATCCGGAATTAAAACTTGCATAAAATCATAGAATTGGGTTCATAAATCCCACATAGGGTTCCAAATAAAATCCTAGAAACAAGTAATTTCGCTACTCATGATTAAAGCAAAAACGCAAATAAAATAAATCATAGACGATAAATCTTTGCTTGGAGTCTTCGAATTCTTCGTCTTCGTTATTGCTTTGTTGCTCTTGAAATTGCGTAAAAAGATACCTAATTGTGTGTTTGGCTTGGTCTTATATAGGGTGAAGAACTTGGGGAAGAAGGCAGTTTCCTTGTGCAATTAAAATCCCTTTACTGCGCAACTTCGGGGTATGGGACGGGGGTCCCATAATTTGCACTAAAACTGGGACGGGGGTCCGAGCCTTGTTTCTTCAGAATTTTGATATTTTCACTTTTGACCCATATTTTCGCCAAAATTACAGTTTTGATCCCATACTTTTCCAATTCTTCAATTTGTACCTAAAATACAATAAATCAACTTTTTAAGCACCAATTATCGTTAAAACACACCAAAAGCTCAAATAAAAAGATATGATAAAGTGTAAAAAAATACACTTAACAACAAAGTGCGAAAAAAATAAAAATCATGCAAATTATTAAGAAAAACTATATATAATAACATAAACTTTTATCACTAAATCATTCAATTGATGGATCTTTTAACTGGTGGAAATATTTGGAAGAAAATATGATTTTCAGATACCTTGATAACGAAATAGCTGAAGGATTTTTTTTCGTATTTTTATTTTTTATGATAAAAATATAATTTTTAAATATGTTGATGATCTATATTTTTTATTTGAGTAAAAAGCAGTTTGCCCCCTAAATTAAAGGCCGTTTTGCACTTTGCCACCCAAACAATTTTTTTTTGCCACAACCCTCCTCTTCTTCCCGTCACCCACCACCATCCCCAGCCCATCTCCCGCCAAAATTCTCATTTTAAATCTTTAGACGGAAGTTGGCATCTTGTTGGCTGAGAATTTTAAACTGTTCTGGGAGTGGAATAAATATTCTTTAATCGTTTCTGCTATTTGGGTTGAGCTGATCTTTTGAGATTCTACCCCAATTTTTTTTTCGTTTGTTGCTTGTTTCAAAAATAAATATCGGTTCTTGAAGGGGAAGAAATCGTTGTTTTTCCCTCGAAGATTTCAGTTTCATTGAAGCGAAAGAGTGATTTTCAGAGTTATATCTGACTTGTTTTCTGAAATTGATTCGAGTTCTTTGAGGTGATTCTGTGGGGATTTTGCGTGAAATTAGGACCCTATTTTTAGGTACAAGGTACGAGAAAAATCAGTGTTGGATGATTCTTGTCTGAGAAATTAAAGATGGAATTAGTTGTTGATGATGGGCTTAAAAGTAGATTATTTTGGTGTCAAAGATCCAAAGGAGAACAAGAAAAAAGACGATGATGTTGCGGAGGAAGAAAAAACCAAATTTAAAATTCTCATTTTAAATCTTTTAGGCTAAGAATTTTAAATATTTTTGCAGGAACAGCAAAACTAGCCCAGTCAAAAGCCAAAAAAACGAGCATTTTGGCTGGGAGATGCTTTGGGAGAGTGGAGGGAGATGGGAAGAAGAAGAGGATTATGGTTTCCTTTTTTTTTTTTTTTTTTTTTTTTTTCTTTTAATGTGTTAATTTATATTTAATATATAAATGCAAGTGATGTACAAATCTACCCCTGCAAATCTCACGTGCAACACACGTGTTTAAGATTCCGGCCAAAATTTGCCTGAAAATTCCTTTTTGGGGCATCGTGTAACTAATTAACGAGTTCAGGTAAAAACGTGCAAAAAAAATTGTTTAGGGGGCAAAGTGCAAAACGGCCATTAATTTAGGGGGCAAACTGATTTTTACTCCTTTTATTTTGGCGTTTATAGTTTCAAAATGATTGATGTATAAAAAAAATTGATTTGACATTTATGATCCTAAACAAATACCACTTAAAATATTAAATTGCCTTTGTTATTAAAAAACCATTTGGGGACCAATCCTCATTAGGAGAACTGAAATGATTTGTGCAGGCATAATTTAATCGTGCAGGCACTTTTTTTACCATTCTTGAAAAATCAAAAGGTAAATTTCCACAAAAACTCTCTCAAGCTTTTGTACTTCGATTTCAGATCCCGATCGAGACGATAACAGATCGGAGGTAATTCTTACATTTTTTTGATTGTTTCGTTACGTAGATTACAATTATTGATTTTTTTTTTAAATGAAGCATTTTGTTTTACTCGCGTGATTCTACACGAGTACAGTGGAGTTACTCGTGTAGAACCACGCGAGTAGATGAATGTAATTTTTTATTTTTTTAAATTCGTATGTTTTTTATTGAAAAAAATTAAAAAAAATTGAGGTCGTGTGTTATTATGCGAACAGAGGGGTTGTGCTCGTGTGAAACCACGCGATCTTAGTTCATCGAGCTCGCATAAAATCACACGAGCTTAAATTTTTTTTATTTTTTTATTTTTTTATTTTTTTGGCTGCTCGTGTGAAAACACGCGAGGAGATCTATTTTACTCGCGTGCCTGCACGCGAGTAAAATTGGTCTACTCGCGTGTTTTCACACGAGCAACTTTAATTTTTATTTATTTTTTATTTTTTTAAATTAAATACTAATTCAGTTTTTTTGTTAAATTGTAGATGGCCGGAGGTAGAGGGAAAAGTTTAATGAGTCAAGTTACGGGAAAAGGTCAGAGTTTCATGAAAGCTTTGGGTCGGAAGTCGAACAATCCGGATGATCCAGATCGTATTGGAGATCGGGGAGTTCTTGCATCCGATCGTAGAAGGAAAGCGACGGCAATTTATGTCAATCCAGCCACAGTACTTGATTTGATGATGCCCCATGCACAGTATCTCCATCTTGTACCCGGGAGGGGGAGGGGTCGTGGGGGACCGAGGACTAGGGGTAGGGGATCGAGGGTTAGACAGTAGGATGGTTATGACAGTTATTTTTAATTTTAACTATTATTTTCCATTTTCATTGGTTCTGTACTAGGATGATTGTTACTGGTTTTTCTATTTTGATTGTGTGGAACAATTAATTATTTTTCTGTTTTTATTGTTTTGAACGATTACTCGATTTTCTATTTTGATTGTGTTGGACGATTACTCGATTTTCTATTTTTATTGTGTCAAAAAATTACTCTATTTTCTATTTTGTATTTTAAGTATGATTAAAAAAAAAATAATTGTACTCGCGTAGATTTACGCGAACAGAGACCATGTACTCGTGTAATTCAGCGCGAACAAAAACTCTTTGTTCGCGTGAAACTACGTGAGTACAATTTTTAATTTTTAATTTTTTTTAATGCGATTTAATTTATTGTTAATTAAAAAAAAACTTACTCGCGTGATTTCACGCGAACAAGGATGTTTTGCTCGTGTGAAATCACGCGCCAAATCTTCTCTATTCGCGTGAAATCACGTAAGTAAGATTTTTTTTAATATATTTTTACGACTTATTATTATTATTATTTAAAAAATAAAATTGTGCTCACGTGATTTTACACGAGCACCGACTCAGGTCTCGCGTGATTTTACACGACCACCGAGAAGGTTCTCGCGTAAAATAACACAAAAAAAAAAAAATCATCTTCTCGTGTGATTTTGCACGAGCACATGCCATGTGCTCGTGCAAAATCACATGAACACAAGAAAAAAAAAATCAAGTACTCGTGTGACATTACGCGAGCACATGCCATGTGCTCGTGTAATATCACACGAGTACTTGAAGATTTGAGAAAAAACGAAAATATTACCTCCGGGTCTATATTTGTTGGATCAATTTCAGAAATTGTTGAATATCTAATTTTTTTTACAATGAATGTTGAAATTTGGTTTTTAAAGAATTATAGGATCTAGAAATAAAAATGTAAAATGGTAAAAATTTAAAGTAAAAAAGGTAAAAAGTTATGGTAAAAATGTGTCTGTTCGCCAAAATAGTGTCTGCGTATATAACCACCCCTTCCCCTTGTAATGGACTTGAATTTACTAAAAAAAAAAAAAAAAAAACGTTTGGGGGTGCATTATGCATGATTTATTATATTTCGATGATGCAAAGTGCTATTAATTTGTTTCGAATGTGCAAAGTGCTAAAATAGTTTATTTCAAGGGTGCAAAGTGGGATTAAGTCTAACAAGATTTGGTAGTTTGGAGTACGGGCATTATAGAGACATTTTATTATTTATGATAATTAAAAAATATTTTGAATTTATCTTAATTGGAAAAATATTTTGGACACATCTTAATTGCACATATCTAATGAGGAGATTTTGAGAAATAACCCATACCTAAACTATATCCAACGTGTAAAATACTCCCCCGAACATCAAAATTAATTAAAATAGCCCTTTCAGATTTTGGGTCAACGTTAAAAATCGTTAGAAAGGCAACTCCATTAGAATTTAATGTGTTTTACATTTTTGCCCTCCAACCTTTTTTTCTTCGTCAGTTTCGTCCCTTCTCCTTCATCTCTCTTTCATTATTTTCTTTTGTTGCTGAAAATTTTCAACACAAACTAAAAAAAATCATCTTCAAATCCCAGCAACTCCAAAATCTCAAAAATTTCAAAATAATATATTTTGCTCCTTCATACTCCAATCCACCTCCTTCCAACAAGAAGAAAAGAAGAAACCAAGAATCCCTATTCCCTACACCTACAATTCTTCCCCAGACACAAAACAAAAAAAAACCATTCATCAGACGGCAATATCGATGCCTACACCTGGTCAATATAACCAGGCACCCTAATTGATAAGTTTCCCACTACGGGTTAAGTTATGGCCCATTGGGTTTTAGAAATATAATTAGAAAATAAATTAAAAAGAACACATGTCAAGAAGAGAGCTACCCGGTGAAAATCATCCGGCGTAGCATCGTATTCCCCTTCATCAGACCTTCAATTTCCCACACAACCGCAAATTGATTCTACGGCCACTTCTTGGTCGGCATCAATCTCAAATTCCCCGTCTCACAAATCTCGCCGTCCATTTTTTCATCGCCTCCCCTCCTCCGCCGTCTCCTCCGCCTCGTGCAGCCGTTGCCCTTACCCCCAAATTTGCGCATCAACCATGTATAAAAATCGCAAGCCCTTATCCCAATTTTCACCGAATTTATTAGACCCACACAATTGGTTGGATTTAATGCCCCCAAATGACGATGATAATTATAATATAAAAATTCGAGCGCAATGGGAAACGGGAACAAGAATGATAATGATAATGATATGATAAAGTTGGATTTTCGTTGGGCTTTAATTTAAGATTATCCTCTCTTCAAAACTTTTGACATTCTTGATTGAAATCACCGACTTCTATTGTTTTGAATGTCAAAAATCTGAAGATATTGCATTAAATCGAAGGAGATGGATGGCATTTTGGATGAACTTGCCCAGATTGTTTTTTAATATCAACTGTGGGTTGTCACAAACACCACCTAAACTAGAAAATGTAACAAAATGACCTATGTCATTTAATCGGCAACGTTAAGAAAACTGACACCGTCAACTTTGAATGACATTTACTAATTTACCCTTAAAAATATATTTACAAATCAGCCAAATTACCACCCACTCTCTTGTTCTTTCTTCTTTATCTTTTTTTTCTCTTATTCCTTTTCAAGTGACCGGCTAAAAATCAGGGATGTCAAAGAACTCAGTTCTTATGTTTAACTATTGTTGCTCATCATCTGCTAATTACCCACCCAAACCTACACCCCAAAATAACATTTTCAATAAAACAATACAAATTGGTATTTTAGAATTTCAATTTCTAATCCGATTCTCTCATCATCCAAAACGAAATATTTTAATCTCAAATAGAATTCTGAACCTTTGTTGTCTCGTCATCTCCTACGATCTGTGTTGCGTGTGCTTGCTGCCCTTCGCGTCTCGTCCCTGCTCGCCGGATTTTTGTCCGCCTCCATTCCGACTCTGTTTTCCTCGGTCTGTTCTATTTTGATAACTCATCCATCCGAAAGTAAAAATACATCCCAAATAAATATATATTAAATATTCTCCTAAAAAATAGGAGCACGTGAAAACAGAAAAACCAGAGCCGGCTCAAGTCCATATGGGCCCTAGACAAAAAAAAAATTTGGGGCCCTTTACATTATTTTTTTAATATAAAATTAAATATTTTGTTTTAACATTCTTTTATTGTTATTATTATTATTATTATTATTATTATTATTATTATTATTATTATTATTATTATTATTATTATTATTATTATTATTATTATTATTATTAATAATAATAATAATAATAATAATAATAATAATAATAATAATAATAATAATAATAATAATAATAATAATAATAATAATAATAATAATAATAATAATAATAATAATAATAATAATAATAATAATAATAATAATAATAATAATAATAATAATAATAATAATAATAATAATAATAATAATAATAATAATAATAATAATAATAATAATAATAATAATAATAATAATAATAATAATAATAATAATAATAATAATAATAATAATAATAATAATAATAATAATAATAATAATAATAATAATAATAATAATAATAATAATAATAATAATAATAATAATAATAATAATAATAATAATAATAATAATAATAATAATAATAATAATAATAATAGTCGTGTTATGCAGGTAACACGACCATTGTTTTTGCAGTAACATGTTTGTGATTTAAATATTATTATAGTTGATTTACTTATAGTCGTTTATGCAGTAACTAATCACAGATATCAGTGTTAATTTTTTTGTGAAGTACGGGGGTTTGGTTGCTTTGAAGTGATCTTCTGGACTGACATTCCAAGCATTGGTTGATTTTGCGTGTTCGAAATTGCAATGTTTGAATGCATCTAGTATAAGCATCACATATATGGTGGCTGATTGTGGAGAATGCATTATTGCAGATGATGAAGACTTGGTATCCATGTTTGCATTGATGCGCGAGTTATCTTTAGTGCGTATAAATGTCGTGGTGAAGGGTGCAACTGGCATTGTGCTTCGACCAATTCAACATGTGGTTGCACCAATTCGGCATGTCCACACGCAGATGATGCTGCCAATGATCGGCTATGACAAAGATGTTGAGGATACGGAATATCGTGATTTGGAAATCATAATAAGAAAACATACCGCATGCGGGTGGAATTTTTAAAATTTATCCGTTTTTTTAATTGTAGTTGGTTTTATTTTTTATATCGACAATCTTATTCGTACATTGATTCAACAGTTCGAATATATGCCTTTCAAGTTTTTCAAGTTTGTGGTTGTTGTTGACTGGTTTACTATTATTAGTATAGTTCAGTTCAGTTCGATTAAATAGATCGAATATACTTTATATTCAAGTATTGTTCAGTTCACTGATATGCTTTTGTTTGTGCGATGTTTTCAACATATGGTGTTCAATGTACAAATTTATCAACTTTTTTTTTTTTTCTATAAATAATAGTTGTATTCAAAGTAGTTGTTTCTCATAAAGTATATACATGAAAACTAGGTATAAAATACGTACATATATACCTAACATTACCCTTTGTCATAACATGAGAACTGTGAAATAGTTTGATACATAACATATAGTTATTTTTCAACATCCTTATGCTTATGCCTTTCCACTACAGCACACGGTTGTGCTTTCAGCAACAAAAAAAAGCATACAACTATTAATGGACATCTATTATAAACCAATACCAGCCACTACAGAAATTAAACACCATCAATATAAAATACCAAATAAAATATTCTACGCAAGGTTACAACTACATTAAACTAAAAGTTTGCTCAAAAAACAACTTCGCCCAAAAGTAATAATATGTCAACATAAAATACCAAAAAAGAAATTATACGCAAGTTCACAACTACATTAAACTAAAATAATCAAGCGATGTTTTTGTTCAAATTCATCTTTTTCTTCCCCAATCTAGAAAGGTTTGCACAATTCCAGTTTGCCTTGCTGGGTATTCTGATTGAGCTTTGTCCTTTATGATTGGTTGTTGCTCGAAACGTTTTTTAATCAGATACAAAACCACCACACCGCAGTCAACACTATCATCCTTTTGTTGTGGCGCTTCAGCGAGTGAAACGATTTGCTCTTCTGGACATACGAGTATCAGGTTGTGATGTTCTGCTGTTTTTTCCACGGCCTTTTTTCTGAAATTGTACATTATGTAAGTTAAATGTGTATTATCTTGTAATTTAAAAGCAATGTCTAATGGAAAAATCCAATTAAGTTACAATATTGACAAAGAAACAAGTTAATGTATCAACCTTTCTAACATGCTTCATTTGAAATCCAATTATTTACAGAATAGTCAATTTACAGAATAGTCTGTTTACAGAATAGTCTATTTACATCCTAACGAACTATCTACAAAATAGTCTATTAATATTCAACACAAATAGTCCATTTAATACTCCAAGAACAGTCAAGGCAAACAACTAAATAGACTATTTTGATTCACAGTGTGTCATGCGATTTTTTGACTGAACAAGTTCTACATACAAACGCCCACTAATTCGAGCAAGAATAACATATTAATAACAATTCTTAATGAACTATTTAAACAAACATCTATAATACAGTCATATATTCTACAATTACATAATTTACAAGCAATTGTTTACAAAATAGTCTGTTTGCAGTATACTCAAACATGATTACACTGTTTTTTTTTCAAAGTCATATATTCTAACTATATACCAAGAAAACCATATATGTAAGATTCAACTATTTCTATTTTAGCTAATTACAAAACAACTATTTAACAAATTCATCTATTTCAAATTATATTAATTTTCCCATAAATAGACTTCAAGCCCACGATTTTCAGAGTCAACAATTCTCAATGAACCATTTACAGAATAGTCTATTTACATTCAACACAAATAGTCGAATTAATACTCCAGGAACAGTCAAGACAAACAACCAAATGGTCTATTGTGTTTTACAATGTGTTATGTGATTTTTTGACTGAATAAGTTCTACATACAAAGCCCACTAATTCCAGCAAGAATAACATATTAATTACCTGCGTCGGTTTGCCGAATGTCGTTCAATGCTTTTGTCCTGCGTTCTCCTGTTCACAAAAATAAAATTTAAAACAAACACATTTGTAGATGGTGTTTCTTGGTAGAATTGAACATAGGATGTTAATGAACATGACTATTTCAATTGGGAGACTTACTGCTCGCAAACGTCGCTTTATTTTCCGACTGCGGTGCGTTGGTGTCCATTTCTTCAAGAATTTCACTTATTTTGTAGCTTCGTCGCCTATTTTTTTTTTTTATCCAGAAAACGACACAATATAGTCGTTTCACAGATTTTGGTGAGCGAGTTTAGGATTTTGGCAGCAATTCGAATTTTTGTGTCATAGGTTATGCGGCCGATGAAGTCGTTTAGGAGATTTAGGGTTTGCAGCGGGAGTTATGGAAAGATTTGGGAAAGCGAGATCTTGGGGATAAAATCTCACACGATTTCAGCGATTTTATTTTCCGGATTTGGTGTTTGTTTTTTGTTTAAGAAAACGTGGCTCCAACAAGGCTATTTTCGGGATTCATTAAAATAGTGGGTTTCCTATTAATATTGAAAATATAGTTGGATCCCCCATTATTAAAAAAACACTAAATAGGATTATGGCTAATAGTCCCTTTAATATAAGGACTTTTGTAGCAATTAGAGAGTTAACGATGGTAGTCGTGCTGAAAGCTGGTTTACCACGAGCGCGGCACCAACAAATAATAATTAATTTTCTGTTCAAAATAGTCTGTTTTAAATTTCTGAGACACTACTAAAATATCTAATAAATAAATAAATACATAAATATTAATTTGATGACATAACATACAATAGGTACCATTCATGGAAAGATATGAAGGAAGAAAAAAAACAACATGACTAAAAACAAAAAAAGGATAGATAATATTGATAAAAAAAACTATGCAAAGCAAAGCAAAGCAACAGTTGATTGAAAAAGGAAATAGCATTATATTTTTATTTCTTTTGAAGCATGGACTGCATATAACAGTATCGTTGAATTCTGATTATTTTTTTTAATAACTGGAATTACTAAGGCTTAGGAGGAACAAGCTGTTGTCATTGAATATGAATAAGGTGCAAGACTAATGCCATCGCCAACGTAGTTGATAACGTAGATATCTGTTCTAATCAATTGTCTTCCGCCATAAAAGAGGTACTGACCGGTGTTCCCGATTTCGGAAAGGATGATTTGATTGGTATTTATTATTGACCCAAAGTTAGGACACAATAACTGCAACTGAATAATGTTGCAGTTGCAAGTGTTGGTGATGCTCACCTCCCACTCTGGTTTGGACTGTACTATGTTTCCTGTCTGTCTCTGTTCGATATGAATCTTGTCCGAAGTGCATGATGCATCTTAGCTTAAACCTTCGAACAAATAAAATATATGCATAATTAACAACACAATAATTGAGAAGAAACATAAGAACAATAACAATAACAACAAATTAATGTAATTCTAAGGCCTAGAATTTTAGAGAATGCATGAACAAAAAAACTATAAGGTCTCTGTAGCATCGCCTGGTTTTGTAGATACTACACTTATTGAAATACATTGGGTGATCTTGAACCATTGATCTACACATAATAAAACACACAAACTTATGTGTAGGTGTGCTTAGTGGGTGGTTATCTATATAAATCTATGACCCAAAACCACCCGGTGTGTTACACCAGGTGTACGTAGCGTATCATTAACGCCAACACCCTGAATTGCCTATGAATATATAGAAGAAAAAAAAGACAAAATAATTAATATTTTAAGACATTAATTAAATTAACGTATAATTAAATTTAATAAGTGTGAGTTATTATCAATAACATTCATTAAAATTATATATAAGGTAATGAAAGTTGATTAGTTATTACAATTCTTGGAATATAATAGATAGAAATTTGATAGATACTGTGAAGGAAATAAAGATACCTTTGGGAATCTATATATCTATATAATATATAAATCGAAATCCTCAGCTTAGAATTCCGACATTTGACATCCATGTCACCGACACGATGAAATCTACATATCATCCTATTCATTTTGACACATGTCGTTATTTATTATTTTGATATCTTCCATTTTTATTTACCAACATTAATTGAAAATTTGTCTAACTTACCAAAAAGTTGCCCGAATCATTAATTAGTATTTTAATATGGAAATAATATATTATATCATAACAACTATGATTACATTTTAAAAACTAAATTAATATTAGTAGAATTCGAAATTTTTATTGTTGTGTTTAAATATATTTATTATATAATGCTATGCATTATTTTATTAATCATTATAGAATTTGATTTTTTTATTTTTAACTATATTTCGGATTAGAAAACCAGCAATATCAATTAAAAGCTTTATCAAATCTATATATATATATATATATATATATATATATATATATATATATATATATATATATATATATATATATATATATATATATATATATATATATACACACTGTTATGAATGCATTCAATAAGCATTTAGCGTGGATGTAAAAAACGTAAGAGTTTAAGTGGGCTTCATTAATACTTTATGTATTCAATATGCTCATTGAGAACTATAAATAGATGTCATTGTAATGGATTGAAAACACACTTGAATATACAAGAAAGAATAAGAAGAAAAGGTTCTATTATCCTTATATTTGATCTCCCATATTCTTGTTTTACTTGAGTTTCTTTAGTATATTTATAACACGTTATCAGCACGAATTGCTTTACCTCAGTACTATCCGGTAAGGATTTGCATAAAATGAAAGTCTGTATGCACTCACAATCATGAAGGTTTGTTGGTTGAGTATTCAGTTATTCGGATGTGCATTCATTCACCAGGAATATTTATGGTCCAACCATTTTGTTAAGGGTCAAAGTGCACACATGTATATTAGCATGAACTCATCATGTTATAACTGCTTGAGAATATATATAAACTAATGCATATCTGTAGAAATGAAATATATTGAATTCGTTTGTATATATGCTTATTAATGCTTACATTTTATATCCATTCAACATTTAATTTATATGCATATAGTTTTATAATATACAGTAGAGTGTCTCTTCCTGTTATTAAATTATACATGTTAATTATTATTCTAAGATTTAACTTTGTATTCATGAGAATGCCTTAATTTTCTCAAACCCGTTATTTGCGATTCTGTGTGAATCCATTTCTTGTGTTTTGTCTTTCACACATGATATATTGCATTGTCTGCATATACAATTTACACCATTTTGTGCATAATAATAATATCAAATGTTTTGATACAATAAGAGATATTAATTTATTTATTTTATAAGCATTATTGTCAATTAAAATGTTATCTCTTTAATTATTATTTATTTGTTTTATTATTATACAAATTATCATAAGAACCTGAAGTTCTTTAAAGAAAATATAGGCCCGAAGTCCATATCGAATATCAAAGCCAGAAGCTTGGATATATTGAATTAGTTAGATTCAAAACCTGAAGTTTTGAGTATACATATAATCTAAAGCACTATTAATTTTATGACACAGTGCTATGGCAAACATCACCAAGCTTGAGTTCGCTGCTCTAGATATTTCAGGAAGAAATTATCTAACTTGGATCCTTGATGCTGAGATCCATTTGAATGCCATGAACCTCGAAAATACCATTAAGGATGGTAATGAGGAAAGTGAACAAGATAAGGCGAAATCAATGAATTTTATTCGCCATCATCTCCATGAGGGCTTAAAATCCGAGTATCTTGGGGTAAAGGACCCTGCTACTCTATGGAATAATTTAAAGGAGAGATATAATCACCAGAAGAGTGTGATACTCCCTAAAGCTCAATATGAATGGATGCACTTGCATTTATAAGATTTTAAATCGGTAAATGAGTATAATTCCGCCATGTTTAAAATTGTTTCTCGATTGAGATTATGCGGAGACGATGTCACAGGACAGGACATGTTAGAAAAGACATTTCCCATTTTTCATGCCTCTAATATGCTCATACAACAGCAATATCGTGATAGAGGTTTTACCAAATACTCTCAATTGATTTCTTGCCTCATCGTTGCTGAACAGAATAACGAGCTCTTGATGAAAAATCATAACTCCCACCCAACAGGATCACAAGCATTTCCAGAAGTAAATGCAAATGTTTCATTCCTGAAGTGAATGCAAACAACTATAATCGTGGTCGAGGTGGTGGTCGCCGGCGTGGGTATCGCCATGGTTATGGTGGACATCAAGATGGTCCTAGATTTGCACCATACCACCCGAAGTGGAATAAAAATGGTGAAAAACAAGACAAGGGCAAGGCTGTAAAATTTGGCCCTCATAATAATCAAAATGAGAGTTGCCATAGGTGTGGAGTGAAGGGGCACTGGTCACGTACTTGTCGTACTCCAAGGCACCGTGTTGATTTATATCAAGCATCCATCAAAGGAAAAGGGAAAGAAATCGATTTTACTGATTTTAGCAACACCGAGAATGACCATATTGATCCAATGGACCTTACCCGTTTGGATGTTGCTGATTTGTTTCCCGCGCCAAGTGGAGAAATTGATGGAATTGAATTTCATGGTGATGATAACAATGATGGCAACAAATAGATCAATCAGGATTGATCAAATATTACATTTATGTTTTATTTGAGTTAAATAATTTTTATCTTTCCATTCCCTAAATGAGTTTGAAATAATTTTATATGTGGTTGGTGGTTTGATTGATATAAGAAAATAAATTTTATTATATCTTCTTATACTACTTATTTTATTCCCAGAAAAATGGAATATAATGACTCCGTGAGCAACCTAAGCGATGGAGACATTTGTTTGGTTGACAGTGGAACAACACACACAATTCTTTGAGATCAAAAATATTTCTTGAGTTTGAAATTGGCAAATGCAAGTGTTAGTACAATTCTCGTACTACCAAACTAATTGATGGCTCCAGAAGAGCTAATATTGTTTTGCCTGGTGGAACGAATATTTTGGTCAAAGAGGCTTTGTACTATAATAAATCCAAAAGAAACTTATTGAGTTTCAAGGACATACGTCTCAATGGATGTAATATCGAGACTATGAATGAGGGGAATATGGAATTTCTTTGTATTACAACCAATATTTCATGCCAGAAGCATGTTAAAGAGAAACTCTCAGTTTTCTCACCAGGGTTGTATTATACGACTATAAGCGCAATAGAAACAAATATTGTGATGGACCAAAAGTCCAATGATCCGAAACTTTTCTCTCTATGGCACGATTGACTTGGTCACCCAGGATCGACCATGATGCGTCGAATAATAAATAATTCATATGGGCATACTTTAAAGAACCAGAAGATTCTTTTGCCCCATGAATGTGTGTGCATTGCATGCTCACAAGGGAAGTTAATTATAAGACCATCTCCAATGAAAATTAGTAGGGAGGTCCCAACATTTTTACAAATAATTCAAGGGGATATTTGTGGACCTATAGATCCACCTTGTGGACCATTTCTCTATTTTATGGTTCTATTGGATGCATCATCAAGATGGTCACATGTAAGTCTATTGTCAACACGTACTGTTGCTTTTTCTAGACATATTGCTCAAATCATAAGATTAAGAGCTCAATTTCCCGATTATCCTATCAAGACTATTCGTCTTGATAATGCCGGTGAATTTTCATCTCAAGCATTTAATGATTATTGCATGTCAATTTGTATTGATATTGAATATTCAGTTGCCCATGTACATACTCAAAATGGACTTGCAGAGTCCTTTATTAAGAGATTGCAACTTATTGCTAGACCTTTGCTTTTACGGTCTAATTTACCCACTTCTATTTGGGGACATCCAATATTACATGGTGTTTCATTGGTCAGGATTAGACCAAGTTCATTTCAGCAGTATTCGTCGTTGCAACTTGTTTATGGCCAGCAGCCAAACATTTCTCACTTAAAAATATTTGGTTGTGCTGTTTATATTCCAATTTCTCCACATCAGAGAACAAAAATGGGTCTACAAAGACGACTTGGAATTTATGTTGGTTGTGATTCCCCGTCTATAATCAGATACATTGAACCCCTGACGGATGATTTGTTTAAGGCAAGATATGTTGATTGCCATTTTGAGGAGACAATTTTCCCGCCGTTAGGGGGAGACAGATCGTCGGTTCAGGTTGAACGGCGTGAAATTACATGGAATGTACCGTCTTTGTCTCATCTTGACCCACGCACAAATCAATGTGAGAAAGAAGTAAAAAGGACAATCTACTTGCAAAATATTGCAAATCAATTGACGGATGCTTTTACCGATATGAAGATGGTAACAAAATATCATATCCCTGCTATAAACACCCCGGCACGGGTTGATGTCCCTGAAGGACAACATGAAGAGATAATGAAACCTCGCATGAAACGTGGACGCCCTATTGGCGCAAAAGATAAGAACCCTAGAAGGAAAAGGGTAATAGAAGTAAATTTTCCTGAAGAGAATATTATTTGTGAACAAGAAAGTGCTATGAAAAATGTGACTAATCAGTCTAAAGTACATGATGCCCCTGGAGAGGATCATGAGAAAGAACTTATATCTGAAGAGATATCTTTAAACTATTTAAATACCAGAAAAAACTGGGATAGAAATAAATTTGTTATTGATAATATTTTTGCCTATGGAGTTGCAATTGATATTGCAAATGAGGACCCCGAACCAAAATTTGTCGAAGAATGTCGACATAGAAATGATTGGCCAAAATGGGAAAATGCTATTCAAGCTGAAATAAATTCCCTTGAAAATCGTAAAGTATTTGGACCAGCAGTCCAAACACCGGATGGTGTAAAACCCGATATAGATGGGTATTCGTACGAAAACGAAATGAGAAAAATGAAATCGTGAGATATAAAGCACGACTAGTTGCACAACGTTTCTCACAGAGATCCGTGATTGATTATGATGAAACATATTCCCCCGTTATCGATGCAATTACATTGAGATATTTGATCAGTTTAGCAGTCACAAAGAGGCTTGACATGCACCTTATGGATGTTGTTACTGCTATATGGATCATTAGATAGTGATATTTATATGAAAATCCCTGAAGGATTTAAAATGCCTGAAGCATTTAAACGAAGGTCTCGTGAGTTATACTCAATTAAGTTGCAACGATCCTTGTACGGTTTAAAACAATCTGGAAGAATGTGGTATAACCGTCTAAGTGAATACCTTATTAAACAAGGGTATATAAATAATCCAGTTTGTCCTTGTGTTTTCATCAAAAGATCTAATAGTGGGTTTGCTATTATTGCGTTTTACGTGGATGATCTAAATCTTGTGGGAACTCTTGAAGAGCTCACAAAGACCGCAAACTATTTGATGAAAGAATTTGAGATGAAAAATCTCGGAAGGACAAAATTTTGTCTCGGCCTGCACATGGAGCATTTGTCCAATGGAATCTTCATCCATCAATCAACATATACAGAAAAGATTCTAAAACGATCTTACATGGACAAATCTCATCCTTTGAGTAGTCCAATGGTTATTCGATCGTTGGATATAAAGAAAGATGCATTCCGCCCTCGATAAGAGAATGGATAATTACTTGGTCCAGAAGTACCTTATCTTAGTGTCATTGGAGCACTAATGTATCTTGCAAATAACTAGACCTGATATTGCTTTCTCGGTCAACTTATTAGCAAGATATAGCTATGCGCCTACTAAAAGACATTGGAATGGCATTAAACATGTATTCCGTTATCTTCGTGGAACAATTGATATGGTTTTTTTTTTACTCAATTAATTCAAAATCCCAAGTAGTGGGTTATGCAGATGCTGGCTACCTTTCTGATCCACATAAAGGCAGATCTCAGAGTGGTTACGTTTTTACTTGTGGTGGTGCTGCTGCAATTTCATGGCGTTCAATGAACAGACATTGGCAGCTACTTCTTCAAATCACTCAGAAATTCTGGCATTGCACGAACCAGTCGCAAGTGTATATGGTTGAAATCAATGATTCAACATATTCGAGAAAAATTGTGGGCTGACTTCAATAAGAGATACACCCACAATACTTTACGAGGATAATGCCGCTTGTATTGCACAAATCAGAAACGGCTACATTAAAGGTGATAGAACAAAACATATATCACTTAAGTTTTTCTACACTCACAAGCTATAAAAGAATGGTGATATTGACGTTCATCAGATACAGTCATGCAACAACTTGGCAAATTTATTCACTAAAGCACTGCCAACTACAACGTTCATGAAGATGGTCCATAGTATTGGAATGCGACGACTCAAAGATCTCTTGCCGACATCAGGGAGAGCCTGATCATTAACTCTCACACATTATACTCTTTTTCCTCCGTCCAAGTTTTTATCCCACTGGGTTTTTCTTGGCAAGGTTTTAATGGACAGTGTCTCAGGATCGCAAGCTTCACATGGATGTGTACTCTTTTTCCTTTGTCCAGATTTTTCCCATTGGGTTTTACTGGCAAAGTTTTTAACGAGGCATATTCCATTCAGATTGACATCCAAGGGGGAGTGTTATGAATGCATTCAATAAGCATTTAGTGTGGATGTGAAAAACGTAAGAGGTTAAGTGGGCTTCATTAATACTTTATGTATTCAATATGCTCATTGAGAACTATAAATAGATGTCATTGTAATGGATTGAAAACACACTTGAATATACAAGAAAGAATAAGAAGAAAATGTTCTATTATCCTTATATTTGATCTCCCATATTCTTGTTTTACTTGAGTTTCTTTAGTGTATATATATATATATATATATATATATATATATATATATATATATATATATATATATATATATATATATATATATATATGGCGCTAATCTGCCTCAAATTGTTAGTCGAAAACAACTCAATCAACTATTTTATTCCCGAAACTTAATTTGCCTCAAATATATGCTTACTTTTTGTTTTGTTTTTTTTTTTTTTTTTTCAATTAGTTATTCTATTATCATTTAGTCACTTATATACTTTATTCAAACTTTTTTTTTTCATCTAATGTACTATTGATTACACATTTTATTAAAGTATAAATCTTATTCATTCACCAAATCCGCATTTTTCAACCGATGAAATAATTCGTTTGTAATACAATTTTACGTTTCAATTTACATTCAAATAATTAGCATTTTTTCTATGATTATTTCCGTAAATATCATTTTTTAGTATACAAATAATGGAAATCTTGATAATTTACCCATTTATATTTAATCAATCCGGATCTCTTCCACATTAATTAGACAATTATATTAATAATAATAATATAATTTCCTAATTTATCAAAATCTAAAAAATCTTATTACACCACATCCTAAACACTATAAATACTATATTGTTTTCACTCATTTATTCACATAGCCACCCACAACACACATAATTTTTTTTTCTTTGCTTTGTTTTCATTTTTGATTCTGCATTAACTTTTTTGTTTTCATTTCAACGTTTAGTTGTTCTTGATAAAAAAAAATTGTTGGATTTCGTTCTTATTTTGTTGTTCTGATATTCTTTTTGAATTATTATTCCTTCTTATTGTTTTCTAATGTATTGTTGTTGCTAAATATTGATAATTCCATCAATCTTATTTTTTGTTTGTTATTCACTTTTATTTGTTTTTATTTTTTTCAATATGTTATTCTTTATATATCCCTTTTCTATTTATTTTTTGTTGATTTTTTCTAATGTTATTCTTGATGTCAATATTCTTTTCATTTAAATTTATGTTCTTATTTTTGTTTCATTGTAGTGTTTTTTATTGTCTAACTAAAGCATTATTGTTTGTTATTGTAGTTTACATATTAAATATTGTTCAATTAATGGTTTTTATATTTTGCAATGAATAAATTTTTTGGTCCCCTAGTGAAGTCACCGTGATGTCTAGGTTATAAGGACTAATGGTGTACAACTATACCATAGATATCTCTACTCGATTATTGAGAACCACTTAGATATTTCTAGGATGAGGGAGTTCAGTGAACTCATCAACTTACGAGCACCCATTTATGCATGCCGATATCACAATACCGTTTACTAATGAGACGCAATACACATACACTAAGTGCTAGTCTCTTGATGGGAAAGGCCGGTATCCTCATTAGTGGCGTAACCCTTCGACTAGGAACACGTTTAACAGTTATAATACTTAAGTAACTATCTCACGATCCTAAAAGATCAATTACAAGTACTTGTAATGTCTATGTTTGAACAAGTGACAAAGATATAGAATGCCAAGGGGTTTTATCATTAATACGAAAAAAGATTATTTATTACAAGAATAAATGGAAAGACCACAGCCACAAGTTGGCTTATTGGTCACCCACTCTAACAAGGAGAAGGTCTATTTCAGCTCTGATAGTATGTTAAAGGAGGAGTTATTATCATATGTCAACGCAGAAATATATTCCACCGAGTTTCTCAACAATATATCATGATCCGGAATTCCACCGCATAAGTTGACATTGAAAAGAGGTGTTCCCGATATGCTCATCAGAAATATTAATCGTGCCAGAGGATTGACAATGGAACCAAGCTTCAGGTTATTAATATGGGAAAAAACATTCTCAACTACAAGATCCTATCTGGTAAACATGTTGGCGATATGGTGTTCATACCTCCAATGACTTTGGTACCATTCAACTCTGCATTTCCTATTAAATTCTAGCGATGTCAGTTTCAGCTGATGGTCTCATTCGCAATGACAATCAATAAAAGTCAAGGATAGACTCTTTCTCATGTAGGACTTTACTGTTAGGAATCGGACACGTGTACGCAGCGAAAAACAAAAAAATTATGCGATTTAAACAAATTTAAAACACATCAACACATGCCCGATAATTGAAAACAATTAATTGCGTACCTTTGCGCTTCCAGCGAAATTAAAAACAACATACATTCTTAATTA
This sequence comes from Erythranthe guttata, assembly GCF_056151865.1. NCBI lineage: Eukaryota > Viridiplantae > Streptophyta > Magnoliopsida > Lamiales > Phrymaceae > Erythranthe > Erythranthe guttata. The sequence goes on from NC_142537.1 coordinate 12,227,440, forward strand.
CTTAATCGAAATTAAATCAATTAGCATACTCGCGTTTAAATCAAATAACATGCTCGCAGTAAATCATGAATTTCATGTAAACATACAAAACATACAAATTCACGAAACGTATTACTAAAAGGAACATGTGTAATTTTAATCTAATTAAATCATAATCAAACGAATACCGGATTCGAGAATACATCTTGAAGCGTGAGGTAGGCGCACGAAACGAAGCAAGATTGCCACGGAAACGAGCATGATTATTTGATTTAAACGCGAGCATGCTAATTGATTTAATTTCGGTTAAGTAATTAAGCATGTATGTTGTTTTTGATTAATATATGCATGTTCGTTTAATAAGAAGCTTGTATGATTTCGTTTAAATTAATATATGCATGTTCGTTTTAATAAGAAGCTTGTATGATTTTATTTTTCTACATGAAATTGTTTTTATTATTGCGAGCATGATTATTTGATTTAAACGCGAGCATGGTAATTGATTTAATTTCGGTTAAGTAATTAAGCATGTATGTTGTTTTTTATTTCGCTGGAAGCGCAAAGGTACGTAATTAATTGTTTTCAATTATCGGGCATGTGTTTGTGTTTTAAATTTGTTTAAATCGCATAAAATTTTTGTTTTCCGCTGAGTACATGTGTCTGATTCCCAACAGCGGTATCAGAGCTCGTTGCGCAATTAATTGCGTCGTTTTTAATATGCTATAATTTTTATGCATGTTCGATTTATTAAAGTAACGATTGTTGTATTATGTAATTGGGAGTTTTCGAAAGTTTAAAATATTTTTGAAATATTGTTTAGAATTTTTCCAGCTTTAAAATTGTTTAAAATTGGAAAATCGGATCTGAAATTATTTTTAAAACATTGGTTTTTAATTATTCGGATCGAACCGGGCGAACTGGCTTGTTCGATGGTTGTGCACGATCCAATTGACCGAATCCACGTGGATTCGGGTCGGTCAGACCGGTTCTCGGTCCGACTGACCCGACCCACTGATTTAGGTCAATTGGACCGGGCAGAACCGGACCTTTTCGGTCCGAACCGGTTCACTGAAAAAAAAAATTATTTCAGATTTTTAAAATTAAACTTAAAACAAATTGATTTTAATTTTCGGAAAATTATTTTCAGTTAATCCCAATTAGATAATCGAGTCAACAATCATCTATTTTAGTAAATAGGTGTTAGATTAATTAATTAATTTAAATTGTTAAATTGATTTCAATTAATAGAATACATATATAATATTGATTATAGTTCAACTTAATTAGTAGTACATCAACATTATTTGAATGATTTATGCTAGTTGAGCTTCTATAATTATTTTGAAAAACCCGATAATTAATTAATGTAATTAATTTATGAACAATTTCGTCCGTCACCACCGTTGACTTTTTTTTCTTCATGAGTTTTCCGCCGGTTTCCGACGTTGACTTTTTCGATTTTTTTTTGTTACTGATTTCTCCACCACCAGTTTCCAGCGTTGACTTTTTCATTTTTTTTAATTTTTTTTTTGTAAATTTTCTTCTTCTTTAAGATCTGATCCAGATAATAAACTCTTTTACAATGGGTACTTATTCATAAAGAGGTTCAGACAATAAACTCTTTTACAAAAAAGTCCACACATGGTCCAAAGGTTTGTAAAAGACTAAAATAGCCCCTCATATTTTGATATGCTCAAATTTTATCCTTTAATTGAATCTAAACTCAATTTGACCTCAAATTTCACAAATTATTCAATTTTGACCCAAAACAACATTTTATGAATAATTTCGTCCGTTCACCACCGTTGACTTTTATTTTCTTCATGATTTTTCCTCCGGTTTCCGACGTTGGCTTTTGCGATTTTTTCTTCTTATTGATTTTTCCGCCACCGGTTTCCGGTGTTGACTTTTTCAGTTTTTTGTTTGTTTTTTTTTTGAATTTTTTTTCTTCTTTAAATAGCAATATTGTTGTGGTTGACAGTAATATGAACATGTTAAACACAATAAAATTAACTATATTGCAGTTTAACACAGTAATATTACTATATTATCTCTAGCACAGTAATATTAACACAACAAAAGTCATTATTATTGTGTAATAGAGTAATATTAATATGTTGACCATTCAACAAAGGTAAATATAATAAAAAGCCAAAAGAATTAATATTACTATGAGTGACAGTAATATTACCGTCAACCACAGCAATATTATTGTGTTTGCAGTAATATTACAATCATAGACAATAAAATTATTACGTTACTCCGTGAATAAATCAAACAAAACAAAAAAAAAAAAAAACCAAAAAAAATAATAATATTGATATAGTTGACAGTAATATTATTGTGTTTACAGTTATTTTACTGTCAACGACATTAATATAACTACATTGACTTGTCAACAAATCAAACAAAATTAAAAAAAAATAATAATAAATAAATAAATAATAATAATACTGTCGTTGACTCTAATTGTAGTCAACAGTAGTACAATTACGTTAATGTACTGTCAGTAACAGTATAATTACTGTAATTTACTGTCAGTGGCAGTATAATTACAGTTAATGACATTATATATATATATATATATATATATATATATATATATATATATATATATATATATATATAAAAGTCTGGTCAAAATTGATTAAATCGGGGTTACAATTCAAAATTGGGTGTAAAGGGTTGGAGGTAATTTTGTCATATACATAAATTGTTCCTTTATTTATAATAAATATTAAAGGCATGGGTTTATTAGCGAAAGAGATTATAGCCCATAAACCTAGAATAATAAACACGGATGGTTAGGGACTTATGCACAAAAATCCCTATTTTTAATCCGAATTCCGAATTCCCGTTTTCTGATTTTTTCGAAATTATTTGGATTGAAAGTGGAATATATATGAAATTCCGACATCCGATCCGGTTTTATGTTTCGAAAATAATCCCAAAATTTTGATTTTCTTTCCGAAAATAATCCCAAATTTTTGATTTTCTTTCCGAATACTACACTTAAAATACCAATAGTATTATATATTTTATATTTTAGGAGATGAAAAACTAGAATATTCCAAACGACGGCATTCCAATTCCTGAACATTTGTTTTCGATTTATTCTTTGAATGGAATTGGAACTAGTTTTTCACTTTCGAAAAAAAATCGAGATTTCCGAAATGGAACGAGGGAGTATTTTTTTTTCATTTTGTTTGTTTGAAAATGAAGTAATGTTAAAATTTTATTAGAGATAATTTAGTCATTTCATGTTAGTCAACAACTAATTTTGAAGTTATGGGCTGTGTGTTTTGTAAAATGATATATAGGGGTTCCTTGCTAATTCTTTTAATACAAGGATTTTTTCGCAAATTAGCAAAAACACAGGCGATGACTTTTTTATTTCTTTTTAATTATGTATGATTGTAATTTATTGTGTTAATCTTATTGTGCTAGACTGTGTAATATATTATTAACTATACTACAGTTTAACACAGTAATATTGCTATATTAATCTCTAGCACATTAATATTAACACAACAAAACTCATTATTATTGTGTAATAGAGTAATATTACTATGTTGACCGTTGAACAAATATAAACATAATAAAAAGCCAAAAGAATTAATATTATTGTGAGTGACGGTAATATTACTATAACAACAATAATATTAGTGTCAACCGCAGTAATATTATTATGTTACTCCGTGAATAACTCAAACAAACAAAAAAATCCAAAAAAAAATAATACTGATGTGGTTGACAGCAATATTACTAACAACAGTAATATTACCGTCAACCACAGTAATATTATTGTGTTTACAGTAATATTACAATAATAGACAGTAATATTATTACGTTACTCCGTGAATAACTCAAACAACACAAAAAACCCAAATAAATAATAATATTGAAGTTGTTGACAATATTATTGTGTTTACAGTTATTTTACTATCAATGACAGTAATATAATTACGTTGACTTGTCAACAAATCAAACAAAATAAAAAAAAACAATAAAAAATAAAAAATAATAATATTACATTAATTTACTGTCATCGGCAGCACAATTACATAATGTATTGTCAACGGCAGTACAATTACGTTAATTAACTGTCATTGACAGGATAATTACGTTAATTTACTGTTAGTGACAACACAATTACGGTAAACGTTTAGCGGCGGACGTAAAAAAAAAAAAAAAAAAAAAAAAAAAAAAAACTTAAGAAAACAGTAAAAAAAAGTTAACGCCGGAGACCGCCGGAAACTGGTGAAAAAATTCGGAAGAAAAGAAAAGAAAAAAGAAAAAAGCAAAAAAAAAAGAAAAAAATAAAAAGTCTATGCCGGGAACCGGCGAAAAAATCCGAAAGAAAAAAAAAACAAAAAAGAAAAAAAAAATTGAAAAGTCAACACCGGAATCCGGCGGCAAAAAAATGTTTTTGAAAAAACAAAGTTTTTTGGAAAAAAAAAAGTTTTGGGTCAAAATTGAATAATATGTGAAATTTGGGGTCAAAGTTAAGGATGAAATAGGAGCATATTAAAGTATGCTCGAAAAAAAAGTCAAAATTGAATTTTGTGGCCAAAATCGGATTTCTGTGGACAAAATTGATTAAATTGGGGTTACAATTAAGAATTAGGTATAAAGGTTGAGGGTAATATTGGCATATACATGAATGTTTCCTTTATTTACAATAAATATTAAAGGGATGGGCTTATTAGTGAAAGAGATATAGCCCCTAAACCTAGAATAATAAACATGCTTGGTTGGGGACTTATCTACAAAAACCCATAAATAATAACCATTTGACGAGTTCTTGAACATAAACATAATTTAAATGAGGGTAAATTATACCTACACCAATTGGGATATGTTCAAATAATTTTAAAGTTCGCATAGTATTGGTCATTACCACATGCGCAACTTAGAAGGGGCTAGGGGTTGTTGACCCCCCAAGATTTAAACAAAAAAAATATTTTTATGTATTTTGGCACTGTATTTTTTAAATATTATTTTTAGCCCTCCTAAAGTTTTTGCAAATATGTATCTTAATTCTTAATTTTTTTTTCTTCTCCATATATATATATATAATGGTGAAAAGTTGTATTATTCGAAATAAAATTTATCAATAACTCTAAAAATTAATATGAGACGATGCCATGAATCCCCAAAATATTAAGTATGATACATTATTAAAATAATTTGAATTAATTTTGATTTTTTTGTCATACTTAATATACGATAATATTATAATATATATGACATTTTAATTAAAACATATCAATACAAACTTATTTTTGCAATGTATTGTGAACCTAATTTTTTTTACAATATATGTATTCCTGTACATATATTGTACTATTTCTTTTATGATTATTATATTTTTTATAAAATATTTTTCTTAATAATTCGATTTTTTTAATTTTTTTTATTATTTCTTAGTGTTTAATTTTTTTAATTTTTTTTTAATTATTAATTTTTTTTAATTTTTTAATTTTTTTTATTAATTCGAATTGTGGGAAAAGTACTGTACTGAAAGTATACTACACATGACTACAGTGTAGTACAAGTTCAATAGTCATGTATAGTTATATGTAGTAATGTACTGTCTTTTTACCCCAAAATTCATCTACACCAACAATAAAATTCACAATTTCGATCTCGGCATTATAAATCAACTAAAAAACAAAAAATGAAAAAACACAATTACATGCATATATTCTTCAAACATGAACAAGCATTACTGTACATTAAAAAACCTATACATGTGACTATAGTTATCTACAATTATCTATAGTAACATAAAGTCTAGACTCCTGTAGCATGTCTAACTTCACAAGGCACTTCACCGCATCTTATTCTTTGTATCTCATAAAATTATAATAAATGCAAAACATGCGACAAAAAAATACGAGTTAAAAGAGCAAAATGGAACATGCGAGTTAGATTACATGAAAATTACACAAAAAAAAAAAAAATAAAAAAAATAAACATGATTTTTTTGGATAAATTTACAGTACTGAAATCGACTACAAATGACTATAGTATACTACAAGTTCTATAGCCATGTATTATATGTAGCCATGACTATGCATGACTACATATGACTGTATATGACTACATATAACTGTATATTCACCTGACCCAAATTACCCATCTATGTAATCACTATTGATTAAGTTTCTACTACAGACACAAACAGTTCTCTCACACTTGAGGCATTTCAGATCATCTTCAAATAAATACAAAAAATAAATGACATATGATTTACAACAAAAATGAACAAGTAAGGGAGCAATTTTGAAAACCTTACATAGAAAAAGCATCATCCACCACATTATCAGAAAGCATGGACATTTTGTAAGAGAGCAAAATTCACCAAAATATTGACAAACAACGAATTTTGCTTCAAATTTGAATATGCACACACACTATCACCTACTAATATACATATACATATGCATCACCAGCATATACTCCTCACATAACTCATACATGACTACATGTTACTACATAAGTTATATATAACTACATATTACTACATGCTAGTATGTTATTACATAGGTTATATATAACTATATTACTATAAGTGACCATATATGACCACCAAAAGATTCATATCATAATAGAGCTTCAGGAATTATTATCAAGGAAAATAAATAATTCTTTTGGAGTTGTTATAAACCTTGGTTCAAAAGCAGCAAACTCGACTGAAACTCGACTGAACCTGAATGTTCAGACAACGAACCAACAACCTGCAATCTGAAACATCGTATCATTCATTACCCAAGAGAAACTACAATTTTGTGCCAACTAAAGATACATAAAATAAAATATAATAAAATAAAATAAAAGGTGAAGAAAGAAACACCTTTAAAGATGATAGATTAACAATATGAACAGAACCAACCATCAATTAATTAATTAATTAATTATTTTTTCCAAATCCTTAAACAATTGCAGCACCGAATAGAGAAGGGGGAAAGCTGAAAATTCAACTTCAAAAAGTAGCACACAAAACCGATAAAATCAAATCATTCAATCAGCACTCAGAAAATATTTTCCTCTACGAATTCTCATTAATTTTCTAATAAATTCAATTTTCGTTGATTAATTACCTTCTATGGAACCGACTTGTTGTAGGGCATTCGTTGCGACAGAGATGACTTTGGGGCCGATGTCGTCGTCGGGGAGAAGAATGAGGGTGTAGCTTTTCGACGGCGATACGGCGGCACATCGAATGGTAGAGAGTTTGGGTTGCGCTTCTTTTTCCTCTTCTTTGTCGGTGCGAGATCTGGCGAGAGAGAGTAAGAAAGAGGGAGAGATGAAGAGAGATGAAGAGAGAGGGGAAAGCCAGATCTGGCGAGAGAGGGAGAGAACATCGGGGGGTTGAAACGTGTGAATGAGATGAGATAAAATTAGGAGGTTAGGGCATATATTGAATTAAAAGTAAAAGGGTAAAACAAGTACTTCAAGTTGTCGAGGGGGTCTCACTAATTACGATTCGAATTTGGGTTTTTGACTAGGAGAGAAAAATTTGTTGGGCCTCCTCATATATATTTTCAAAACTAGGGGGTTATCACTCATTTCCTCTTAATAAAATAAGTTATTCAATGCATTATTTCGTTAGAGTTTCTGACAATGTTTTAAGAGGTAATTGTAATTGCGAATACTATAGGGATCTTAAAATTATTTTAGCATAACTTAGAAATGTATGTGTAATTTACCCTTTAAATTATTTAGAGAATCATAGAATTCGGACTTACTCATAATTAATATATTGAAAGCTAAAAATGATTGTATGAGATCAACTTTAATTTTTTTGTTTTTTTAGTAAGAGATCAACTCTAATTAAGATAATCTTATTTACAAAACACAAGTTTTCGTAGTTTATTTGGCCTCGTACAAAAAACGTAAAAACACTTGGTCAATAGTGCGTGACAAACTCGATCTAAAAAATCTCAAGGGTAAGTTACACCTACACCTTTAATGTATGATAAATTAACTTTAATATCCATGTGGTATTAGTAATTACAATCAACCCCCGAAACATTATTAGAAACTCTAACGGGATAATGCATTGGATGCGTTATTCCGATAATATTCTAACGGACTATTACTTTCAGTAAGTGGTGGAGACAATAGAGTTAGGGGTGATATGGTTCCCCCAACATTTCTTAAATCATCCCCTAACTCTATGTTGTTTCCACTACATTCTGAAACTAATAGTCCGTTAGAATTCTATCCGAATAACGTATCGAATGCATTATCTCATCAGAGTTTCTAATTATGTTTCAGGGGAGTGAATGTAATTACTGATACCACATGGACCTTAAAGTTATTTTAGTATACCTCAAGGATGTGCGTGTAATTTACCCAAATCTTAACAATGAGGTTCAAACTCAAATAAAATAGGGAAAATGAGGGATAACCCCCTCAATACATAAAATATTAGAATCCAGGCTCATTTTAATATTCACTATTTGTAAAGAAATCTAAAATTAACATTAGGAATTGTGAGACCCCCTCACATGTTTATTATTCCAATTTTGTCCTTTCTTCTCCCACTCTTTCTCTCTCTTCCCCCTCTCTCTTCTCAACTGTCCCTTTCTTTCTCTCTCCTCCCCCTCTTTTTATATTTTTTACGTTTCTTCTTTTTTTTTTTTCCTATTTTCTCTCATTCACTTTCTCTCTCCCCCCTCCTCTCTTCCCTGATATGTCTCTTTCTATTTCTCTTTTCTTTTCTTTCTCTCGAATCATTAGCTCTTTCTCTCTTCTCTACTAAAATCGACTTGTATATCTTCTCTACCAAAATTGACGGATCCATAACAAACGCATCTTCATGGCTACCATTGGTTCACCCGTTCTAGTAACAATGAAACGTTCAGATCTGTTTTCTGACGAAGCAGCATCCGCCGCGCTCTTTCTTAATGCACCCCCACCGCTGATTTTCTAACTCAAAATCTCCGCCGCTAGAGTCTTGCATTATTGTCTCAGAGCCTTATGCTCATTTCATTAAATTTTCAAGGAAAATTACGGCTAGTGATAGTTGTATGGCGGAAATTTATTTTTAGGGAAATTGAATTTACAGGGAAGGTATCCATATGCTTCAGACTATTGAGATCATTTGGGACTTTTGGCGTAATTGTGAAAGTGTTGGAATTACTTACCGATGGATAAATAAATTAACGGTGGTGAATTTTGGTCATAAAATTATGGTACAAAAATGACCATTGACTACTATAAATTAGTAGTTAACTATCACAATTTATAACTAACTATTAAAATTTCATAGTTAACTTTCACTATTTTGTAGTCGACTGACACAATTTTATAGCAAACTAGAAGAATATTATAGTTAAGATCGTTTGGGACTTTGGGCATAATTGTAAAAGTGTTGGAATTACTTGTCGATGGTTGCATAATTTGAAAGTGGTGAGTTTTGGTCTTAAAATTATGGTATATAAATGATTATTGACTACTATAATTTAGCAGTTAACTATCACAATTTATAGCTAACTATTAAACTTTCATAGTTAACTTTCACTATTTTGTAGTTGACAGAAACAATTTTATAGCAAACTAGTAGAATATTATAGTTGACTACTAAAGTCAGTAGTTAAATTCATTGATTTAGTTGTTCACTAATATTTCGTAGATCGTTTCAAACAAAAAAAAAAGGTAAAAAAGTAAAAAATGATCGAAATATAATTAAAAGGATTAAACTAATTAAATAAGAGAGAGAGAGAGAGAGAGAGAGAGAGAGAGAGAGAGAGAGAGAGAGAGAGAGAGAGAGAGAGAGAGAGAGAGAGAGAGAGAGAGAGAGAGAGAGAGAGAGAGAGAGAGAGAGAGAGAGAGAGAGAGAGAGAGAGAGAGAGAGAGAGAGAGAACAAATTGGTTGACCGATCCTATTTAAAGGGAGGGGGTCTAGTTCAAAAGAAAAATATAGAGATAGTATTGGAATACGTAAAATGGAGGAGGTTGCACTATATTACAAAATAATTGATACCTAGTTCTAATATTTTGCTAACGAGGGGGTTACGCCGCATTAACCCAATAAAATAAATGCTAAATCCCACACGGAAATTACTAAATCATACACATAATTAAATTTTTTTCCTCTCTAAAAACACAATAGCCCAAAAACGTTTCTCCCCACCCCTCCAACACAGTTCTTTTTCCCTTATACTTGCAGAAAAACATCATTAAACAGCCTTATACTTGAGATTTGGACGTGAAAAAAATAGTCACAAATTTATTCCACTGTCAAAGTAATCATTTTATCTCTACCAACTAATTTTGTTTCCTGTTCAAATTAACATCGATTTTTATGTTACGGTGATTTTTTTGGTTTGGTGAAGAAGTTGTATGGTGCCAGTGGAGTTAGGTCACCATCGTCGGTGAGATTGGGTCATCGTGGTCGGTGAGTGAAGAAAGTGCTCCTACCATGGATTGGCGTCCCTGGCAGATGCGGGGTGTATGTGGGGTTTTGGGGTAGGGCGTGGGTTGTGGTAAGAAGATATAAAGTTCTGATTTTAACTTACAATCCTAGACAGAGGTCAGAGGGAATATAGCGTAGACAGAGATTATTTTTTATTTATGTGCGGGATTTAGTAATTTTTAGTATGGGATTTAGCATGCCCCTAAAATAATACGGATACATTTAGAAGCCTTAAATATTTTATTTCTGTAACAAACCTGGAAAATATCTGTACAAATATATTATATATATATATATATATATATATATATATATATATATATATATATATATATATATATATATATATATATATATATATATATATATATATATATATATATATATATATATTTTAGATTGAAAGTCAACGGTACACCTTTGAATGTTATATGATATGCCCAATTGGGTCAGCCCAATAGGCCTACAATTTATTTACCTATTGAGCCACGAGCCCAATATTGAAGAGTACCACTATCACCGAGGCCCAATCACTGTCAAATAAGGTTTGGGCCCAACAATCTCATTTGAGGTATAAATAACGACATAATTCATTGATGAAAGGTACGTCCTATTATTGAGTAATACTACAAAATGTATATTCTCTGGACTATTTCTATGATCAGCACGTCTGACTTGAGCGTCGGAGGGGTTTCCGCCGGATCAACCCCCGGCGTAGTTCACGTGTGTTCATTTCGCAGGTACCTCAGGATCATCAAGTTGTCAAGCTACTGATCTGCTTTGCTCTCCCAGTTCGTTTTCTACACTACCCTAGGTGAGCTATATTTTAGCATCATCATTTTGGCGCCGTCTGTGGGAACGATGCAAACCAGATCACGTAGCCAACAAGATCCTCCTGAGGCGTCTGCACGGAGAAAAAAATGACACAGCTAACGACCTCCCACCTCGTGGAGGCTCTGGCTTGCCACCTCCTCCACGTCCCTTGGATCCGCCTCGCGAGGTTCAGGTGATCCCCCCTCGGGACCCACCACTCGCCGATCCACCACTCCCTGCTCCTCGAATGGTTCAAATAACCGAGGATGCGTTCCAACGCATGATAGCAGAAGCTTCAACTCGCGCTGCCACAGAGGCCGTGACCCAATATATCTCCACGATGGGAGCAAATTCTCCCAACGCGATACCAACACCTGCTCCACATGTGGAGCCACCTATGGCACCGCCACCATCGACTCCCTGGGGGCTTATATCTGCCCCCAAAATATTTCACTCGCCAAGGGTCATCGACTCCCTGGGGGCTTACATCTGCCCCCAAAATATTTCGATTGCCAAGGGTTATCGACTCCCTAGGGGTTTACCGTTCCCCATAAACTTTTCGCTCGCCAAGGGTTATCGACTCCCTGGGGGTTTACAATGCCCCCAAAATATTTCGTTCACCAAGGGTACGTGATCGCCACATCATAAGTTGGGGGTTATCCCACCCCAAGGTTAGGCATCTCACCCCAAGGGTACGTGATCGCCTCATTCTAAGTTGAGGGTTATCCCAACCCAAGGTTAGGCATCTCATCCCAAGGGTACGTGATCGCTTCAACCTAAGTTGGGGGTTATCCCACCCAATGTTAGGCATCTCATCCCAAGGGTACGTGATCGTCTCATCCTAAGTTGGGGGTTATCCCACGCTAAGGTTGGGCATCTCATCTCAATGGTTGAACTCCACCCTTACTTTTCAACCTCAAGCGGGTTCACATCTCACATCTCCATCCGGATTTACATCACTCTCGGATCCCTCTGATTCTTCACTATCACTCCTAAAATCTACAAATTGGGATCTAAAACGTCTACTACTAGCACCAACACATCTATAATATTGGTAATTCCATTATTCGATGCCAAATTATGATCCGAAGAAGAAACAAGTTGACGCTCCGCGAAAACGGGCGAAAAAGGACCAATAACGCGCCTCACGCGCGAATCAGCCCTACCCCACCCCACCCCAGCCCCCCACCCCCCCACCCACCCCACCCGCGCGTCGCGCGGGGTACCCCGCCCCCCGCCCCCCGCCCCACCCTACCTCTCTCTCTCCTTCTCTCTTTCTCTCTTTCTCTCTCCTCCCTACCCCTACCCTACCCCTCCCCCCTCTCTCTTTCTCTCTCTTCTCTCACCCAACACTCCCACGTGACCACCTCACATTCTCTCTCCACCATTTAATGCCGCGCGAATTCCAATGCGCTATGCAGCCCCTTGCCCATTTCTCTCTCCTCGTCTCGGGCTGCGTGCACGGCTCTCCTCACATACTTTCGCGCGGCTCCGATCGCGCGGCTTCCCCCTCACATGGCGGCTGTGCGGCTCCAATCGCGCGGCTTCCCTCCTCCGCTCCGTCCAATCCCGAGAATTTTAACGCGCTCCACCAAATCGATTCTGGATTTTTACGCGTTCCACCAAATTGTGTCCGGATTTTTACGCACTTCACCAAATCGCACGCGAATTTGAACGAGCTCTATCAAATTGCGCACTCACTCCTACGCACCTCACCAAATCGCGCACGCTCTCAAAGTGATAAATAAAAATTAATATTTCTCCACTTCACGCCAACAATTAGCGGAATACTACAAAGTCGATCTACTCTCGACACGATTCGGTACCCTTTTCGACTTGTCTCCCACATCGAATCGAGAGTGGGGGGCTTGCGAGACAACTCCCGCGAGGAGCCAACTCGCTCGGAACTACTCCCACGAGGAGACAACTCGCTCGGTCATACAACTAGCAGCGAGACAACTCCCACGAGAAGACAACTCGCTCGGTACTACCAACCCGCAGCGAGACAACTCCCATGAGGAGCCAACTAGCTCGGTCCTACAACCCGTTGCGAGGCAACTCCCACGAGGAGCCAACTCCCTCGGCACTACAACCCGCATCGAGACAACTCCCACGAGGAGCCAACTCGCTCGGCACTACAAATCCAACCTTAGAAACACTTAGAGATATTACGAGAATCTATATAGCCTGGCCAGCTTGATTACTCAAATTTCTCTACTTGTTTTCGACGGGTCGTTTATTAAAACGTGGCCACGGTCCAAACATATGTACGACCCACGAGGTCTAACAAGGGGCACGATCCCCATATAAAAAAAAAAAAATCTTGAGAGCCTGATCCACTCATCAAGTACATCACGCACAAGGCTATATGTAAACACATATAAGCAACGCGTCAAACCATTGACAACGTCAATAAATAAACAACTCCCACGAGGAGATAACAACACCGACGACTCAAGTGACTCACATCGCGACATTTTGGTTCGCTACGCGCCAACGCGCCTTCACTCCCCTCCGACACATGCTCCAACGCGTTCTCGCACACCATCAGGCCATACGCCAACAAGCGACTACTACAGTTTTTACTCTCGACACGATCTGTCACCCATTTCGACATGGCCCCCACATCGACTCGAGAGTGGGGGGCTTAATGATATGCCCAATTGGGTCAGCCCAATAGGCCTACAATTTATTTACCTATTGAGCCACGAGCCCAATATTGAAGAGTACCACTATCACCGAGGCCCAATCACTGTCAAATAAGGTTTGGGCCCAACAATCTCATTTGAGGTATAAATAACGACATAATTCATTGATGAAAGGTACGTCCTATTATTGAGTAATACTACAAAATGTATATTCTCTGGACTATTTCTATGATCAGCACGTCTGACTTGAGCGTCGGAGGGGTTTCCGCCGGATCAACCCCCGGCGTAGTTCACGTGTGTTCATTTCGCAGGTACCTCAGGATCATCAAGTTGTCAAGCTACTGATCTGCTTTGCTCTCCCAGTTCGTTTTCTACACTACCCTAGGTGAGCTATATTTTAGCATCATCATTATATGTTGGTGGTTTGCAGGATCATGCTTCTTCCTTCCCAACCAATTTTTAAGGGAAATTACGATAACAACCATTAACTTAGGCTAAATAACGAAAAATATCCCTACTTATGCGTAATAACAAAAAACTCTCTCTGATTAACTGGTGATCGAGTTTTTTCACATAAAATGCATATAGTCTATTATACCTTAGTTTTCACACCTTTGACCTTGACACCGTTTGATCTAAGTTTGAAAACTACACAAAGAACACCCCTTCCAGTTTAAATAATTATTAAAAAAAAAATTGTGACTAGCGTCGTGGACTATGTTTTTCTCGTTGTCTTGAATTTTTTATTATTTTATTTTTTGTTTTTTTTATTTTTTTATATTTTTTAAACTGAGAGAGGTGACTTTTTAGTAATTTTCAAACTTAGATCAAACGGTGTTAAGGTCAAAGATCTGAAAACTAATGTCGAAGGCCATAATGAGACAATTTTTCAAGTACAAGGGGCAAATCGATGCAATTGAGAGTAGAAGGGGGTAAAGTGCTATCGAACCAAAGTACAAAGGGACAAATCGATTCAGTCGAGAGAAGAAAGGGGTAAAGTAGTATCGAGCCAAAGTACAAGGGGGCAAATCGATGCAATTGAGAGTAGAAAGGGGTAAAGTGATATTAGTCAAAGTATAGGGGGAAAGTACAATTTACCCTCTTATATACATTATAATATATTTTCGTATAATGTGAGAAAAGGCCAAGTGGCCACTAATTTATTATAACGATGACCTCTTTTAAAATAAAAAATAAATAATAAGTATTATGAAAACATATATAACAATTAAATTTTTTTTATTATCATAATTGTTATATAAATACAATATAAGATATTGGAAAAGAAAAAGTCCAATCAGTTTTATTTAACTTTCCCCAAATAAATTATTTAAACAATAAAAGAATCTGAAATGTCAAACGTCGTTTCAATTTTAATAATACCGTTTTGACTTTGAACCTGATTTTGATATATTTCTATTTTGATTTTGACAAAATTCGCAACAAGAAAACTTTAGTTCTTTGGGTTAACTTTCTAATCCAACTTAAATCCGCTAGATTGGATGCCGTGTGACAAAGTTATGCATGAATGAGTCACATTTTGAATTTTAGATACCTCAATACATCAAAGTTGTGGGCATTATCCATTGATTCATGTATATCTTTCTTGTCCGACATCAAATTTTGGTGATTCAAGTTGAATTAGAAAACTAACTCAGAATACTACAAATTCTATTTTTCGGGTTTTGCAAAATTTGGAATAAAAAATGATCAAAATCACGTTTGAAGTCGAAACGTTATTATTAAAGCTCGAACGACATTTATCACATCCCAAAAATAATAAATATCACCGATTTATTTGATAACTAAAATAACGACTTTTCTCCATGGATAATATCACTAACATAATATCAATAACGAGGCGAAAATAAAAATTAACTGCACGCAACAGCTTCAAACGATCGTGAAGCTAGAAAGAGGGGGAAAAAATCAATGATATTGAGCCAAAGTACAAAGTGGAAAGTGGAATTTACCCTCTAAATAATGTACATTGTAATATATTTTCGTATAATGTGAGAAAAGGCACAAGTGGCCACTAGTTTATTATAACGATGACCTCTTTTAAAAATAAAAATAAATAATAAGTTATGAAAACATATATAACAATTTCTTTTTATTATCATAATTGTTATATAAATACAATATAAGATAGTGGAAAAGAAAAAGTTCAATCAATTTTATTCAACATTCACCAAATAAATTATTTTTGTCAATAATATAATAAATATCACCGATTTATTTGATAACTAAAATAACGAATTTTCTCCATGGATAATATCACTAACGTAATATTAATAACGAGGCGAAAATAAAAATTAACACATAAAAATTAACACAGCTTTAAAAAGAGGAAAAAAAAATCAATGATGGCCAACCGCTGGTTAACCGATGAAATTGAGGTAAAAATAGGGTTTCAAATTACGAATTGGATGTAAATGAAGTGTATTTAAATAACGAAAATCATACTCCAACAAGAAAAATAATAATCATACTGATACACAAACGAATAATTATATGCTACACCTGATTATTTACACACACATCCATGCATATACACACACATTCATGTGTATGCATGCTAAAAGCGAGCCGTGTCGGTAACAAATTGATTGGGGCATGTGGTTGACTACTGGATATGTTGATCCGCGTTGTCAATTTTTAATATTCAAACCGTTTTTTTTTTTTTATTAATATCAAAATAATAGTAGGGAAAAAAAGAAAAGAAAAGAAAAGAAAAAAACAGTATAGGTAAGACAATAATCATCTCTGAATTTCTCAAACAAACTCATAAATAAGATGGAAGCCCTTTCTTCCTCTTTGAGACATCCTCAATTAATGCAGGTTCCATCGTTAAATATTAGGGCCAATGTGAAAAGAAGGCCTCAACCTATGATCAAAGCCAACATATTCAAGAAACCCTTGGATTCAACCATAATCAACAAATTGGATGACTTCATATGCACATTTCTCGACCCATGTCGCCCCTCCGCCCGAGCATCGATCCCGAACACGGTATGTCGGGATACTTTGCTCCGGTGGATGAGCTTCCCCCCACAGCATGTACTGAGGTGGCGGCGGTGGAGGGGGGCGGCGGCCCCCTTCCCAGCTGCCTGGATGGGGCCTACATCCGCAACGGCCCCAACCCTCAGTTTGTCGAGGGCCGCCGCCGACCGTATCACTTATTCGACGGCGACGGAATGCTCCACATGATCAGAATATCCGGCGGCAAAGCCACCACGTTCTGCAGCCGCTACATCAAGACGCACAAGCACACGGTTGAGCGTGAAAACGGGTCCCCCTTTGTTCCTAGTCCTTTCTCCTCCTTCAACGGCATCGCATCTTCCATATCGAGATGCATGCTCACCGCCGCACGTGTGCTGATGGGGCAGTTCGATCCGCTGAACAAGGGCTTCGGAGCCGCCAACACCAGCGTTGCTCTATTGCCTGGCGGCGGCGGTGGCGCCGCCAACCTCTTTGCTCTGTCCGAGTGCGATCTACCGTACGAAATAAAAGTTACGGAAAACGGAGATATAGTAACCCTCGGCCGCCATGATTTTCACAACAACAACCGGCCGTTATTATTCTTCAATATGCATGACAGCACATCCGAAGGTCGACGTAAAAACCGGAGAAACGTTCGCTTACCGATACAACATTACGCGTCCGTTCTTGACGATTTTCAGAATCGACCCCGAGGGGAGAAAGCAAAAGGACGTGCATGTACACTCCTTGAAGGGGTGCACGATTATTCACGACTTTTCCGTGACGGAGAATTTCTGCGTATTCGTAGACACGCAGATCGTGGTGAACCCTTTGTCGGTTTTGAGACCACCGGTGGGGGTCGATCGGGCAAAGGTGCCTCGGGTAGGGGTGATCGGAAAATATGCGGAGGACGACAGCGGAATGTGGTGGATGGAGGCGCCGGGGTTGAACATGTTCCACAGTGTGAATGCATGGGAAGAAGAAGGCGGCGGCGGCACCACCATCGTGGCGGTGGTTTCGAATGCTTTACGAGTTGAGGAGTTGTTTGAGAGCATTGGTTTGGCGCAACTGAGATTGGAGAAGATCATCATTGATGTCAACGCCCACACGGTGCATAGGCAACCCTTGTCCACTAAATTTCTTGATTTTGGAGTTATCAATCCAGCGTATGCTGCTAGGTAGAACAGGTGTGTTCGTGTGTCTCACTCGCGCGCGTTCTCCCATTTTTCTTCATTTTTGTTGTGTGAAATGAAAGAATTGCCCCTAACATCTTTTTTTTTTTTTTAAAAATAAATTTTATACTATTTTTTCCATTTTCTCTGTTTTAAATTTATTAAATTATAAATATTTACAAAGCAATATTGGGTACTTACAAAAATGTCAAATAATTAATTACATAATATGTTTTTTTACGAAAAATTACAATTCACTCCCCTGACTTATTTTATTAAGTTTTTTAGAACTTCAATTTGGTCCCCTATTTTTTTGCAGAAACATGGTACTTGGGTACTTGGGTCCATTTACAACCGGTCAATGGAAAAAAGTTAACTGAGTCGAGTATGCTATCTAAAAATAAATATATGGGGGGTTTTTGCTAATTCCTTTTTATGACATGAGGAAAACGTGCAGTTGCAATTTTCACGGGGGTTTAGAGTGTTTGAAAAAAAATATAGTATCTATAGTTTTGTTGATATGTATGTATTCAGGTATGTATATGCAGCAATGATAGGGCCGAAGAGCATAGACGGGATAGTGAAACTAGACCTATCACTAACTCAGAAAGATTGCCATGGCGACTGCGTGGTGGCAAGCCGCCTATATGGACCGGGCTGTTGTGGCGGTGAACCGTTCTTTGTATCGAAGGAACCGAACAATCCATCGGTAGAGGAGGATGACGGTTATTTAGTAGCGTTTGTAACCGATGAGAATAATGGAGAGTCCAAATTCGTAGTGATGGATGCCAAGTCCGCGACTCTTGACATCATTGCTGCTGTTAAGCTACCCTGTCGAATTCCAAGTGGCTTCCATGGCCTCTTTATAACGGAGGGTGACCTCAACAAAGTTTAAATATATCTATCTTATGCTCTCTTTTTTTTTTTTAACTGTTCAAAACAATCACTAATGTTGCAAATGTACCATATATATATAGGACCGGCAATTGAGCCGAGCCTACCCGAAGCCCGATAGCTCGGCCTGATTTTATTTGAGCCGAGTCAAATTAATTGTGAGCCGGGCCGAGTTTGAGCATTTTAATTAGATCCGATTAAACTATGGGCAGAGTTTGAGTTTACTATGGCTCAACCCGAATAAAGCCTGCATCCTGCCAAATAGTTTAGCTAATTGGTAATATAATAAGCACGGATGGAAACAAGTTAATAATTACTTAATTAGTAGTAATTAATTTATAAATTTAATCAAATCAATCTTTAGAGTATGAAAAGTTTCGTTTCCTACATCAAAGATATTAACTGTATCTTAACCTTTTTCTTATTTTCATTTTCATGAGTATTTTAAACTTTGCTCTTATGTTACGAACATTTTTTTTCTTTATTTTTATGAACACGTTGGAGTACAAAGTTGTAAAGATGGTAATTTTTTTGTCTTCCGAAATAAGCCCGATATAAACCCGAAGCCCGAAAAAATTAGTGAGCCGAGTTTGAGCCTATAAGGATAAGACCCGATGGTGTTTGAGCTTGAGCCTATACTAATGAGGCCCGATGGTATATGAGCTTGAGCCAACCTAAGCTCGGCTCATATGACCCGATTGGCAGCCCTATATATATATTTATGAAGACTTGGCAAAATAAAATTTCACTAGTTTATTTTAATGTGTAAAATAATATAAGGTGACTTCTCTCACTTTATGTAATACGCCGTTTTTCCCAAACTATCCAAACTTCTGTCTTCACCACGCCAGCTCCTAAATCCGCACTCAATTGATTCCATTCAATGATGAACTCCGTTCCGATCTTCTAAACACTTCTCCTCAAACGCTGATCTTCTTCTATGGCCAAGAAATCCGTATTTGTTGGAACAACTATAATGAGGGCACAAACATTCTCCATATATATATATATATATATATATATATATATATATATATATATATATATATATATATATATATATATATATATATATATACATGTGTGTGTGTGTGCACGAAATATAGCTCTCTGTAAACTTATATACAACCTATTTTCAATCGGGGCATGCTAAATCCCACACTAAAATTTACCAAATTCGACACATAAATTAAAAAAAAAAATTCTCTCTACTCAAATTTTCTTTAACTTCTCTCTAAAATGATTTTATCCAAGTCAATCAAAATTCATTAATTTTTTTTCGTGAATAATCATAAAAAATGAGTTCCTTTTTATTTGGTATTTATTCAATTTCATTAAGCATTTTTAATTATTCAAATTAATAAGAATTCGAATTGTTTCCTCAAATTTTACTTTGTTGTAGTTTGAACATGTGAATTTTGATGATGCTAAAAATAGATCACCTTAAGTAGTTGAGATCGAGGGAGCTGGGAGAGCAAAGTGGATCACTGCTCACGTGCTAGATGGTTCTGAGATACCTGTGAACAAAGAACACGTGAACTAGGCCGGGGGTTGATCCGGCGGAAACCCTCCGACGCTCAAGTCAGACGTGCGGATTGTGGAAATAGTTGAGGGAATACAAATTATAGTATTACTCAAATAATAGGGCGTACCTTTAATAAATGAACTCTTTCGTTATTTATACCTTGACGATTGGGTTGTGGTTAATTTGTTGGACTAAACCTTATTTGAAGGTAATTGAGCTTTTGTAATAGTATTCTTCTAGATTGGGCTCGTGGCCCAGTACGTAGAGAAATAATAGGCTAATTGGGCTAGCCCAATTAGGCATATCATTAGCCCCCCACTCTCGAGTCGATGTGGGAGCCAAGTCGAAAAGGGTACCGGATCGTGTTGAGAGTAAATCGGTGTCGTAGTGTTACGTTAATTGTTGGCGTAGCGTGGAAAAATAATTATTGTTTACACCTTAGAGAGCGCGCACGATTTGGTGAGGCACGTTGAAGAGCGCGCCCAATTTGGTGGAGAGTGTTGAAAATATCGCGCGATTTGGTGAAGCGAGGTGAAATCTGCGTGCGATTTGGTGGAATGGTAAAGGCTGGCGAGCCATGAAGCCGCGCGACTACCGTGTTAGGGGAGCTGCGCGAATTGGAGCCGTGCGGCTAGAAGCCGCGCATTTTATTGTGAGGGGGGAGCCGGCACGGAGCCCTATGTGAGAGAGAGGAGAGATGGGGGCCGTGCGGTGGGTGCCACCCTTGGGAGACGCGCGTGGTGGTGTGTGGGCGCGTGCGCAGCACGCGCGGGAGAGAGAGGAGAACGCGGGCTGTTTGGCGCGTGGATGCACGCGCGCGTGGGCGCGTGACCTCCACGCGCGTTCTGAGCAGTTTTTTTTTTTCGTTTTTTGCTGGGCGCGCGATTGGGCGCGTGGGCGCGTGACCTCCACGCGCGTTCCCAAATTTTTTTTTCTCTCTTTCTTTGTTTCTTTTATTCCTTTTCTTTTTATTTATTTTTTCTTTTCTTCTTCTTCTCCTTTATCTTAATAGCACGTGGGCTAAGGGGTGTGAAATTGTAGGTTCTTCATTTTTTCTTCATACTTGGAGTAGATGTGTTCGGCCGCTACTATTTCATATGAGATTTATATTGTATGACATTGTCATTGGTTTGACTCGTTGCTTGTATGTGTTTACATTTAGCATTGTGCGTGATGTACTTGATGAGGGGATCAGTCTCTCAAGAATTTTTTTTTATGGGGATCGTGGGCCTTGTTAGACCTCATGGGTCATAAATATGTTAGGACCGTGACCACGTTTTAAATATAGGACCCAATGAAGACATATTGAGAAGTTTATGAAATCAAGCTGGCCAGGCTATATAGATTATCATAACATCTCTAAGTGTTCCATGGGTTAAGGTTGACTTGAGCTTATAATTATGTAGTGGTGGAGCAATAATACCGAGTGTAAGGGAAATAATTCGTTTTATTCATAAGGTTACAAGCCTACTTGAGGCGAATGTAACTAAACAAGTAAGGAGCGAATCGCTCGAAATAACTAAACTCGTACTAAGTAGATAATTTAGGTGTTTCGTCCAATTGATGTAGAGTGGGAAGGGGAGGGGATGCATCATCCTTAAGGTAGGATACCCCCCAGTTTAGGATGATGCAATCACTAACAGTGTTATGGGCTCGAAATACTCCAAGTGTCATTGACATCATTGGATGTCCAAGGATGTAGAAGGAGATTGTCAATGAGATGTCGACGATTGCCGTCGGCCATCTCGTCGCCGGGTGTTGAAGTGATCTTCATCTCTTTTCCTCTTGGGAGGAGGAGTGCAGAAGCCTCTTCGATGCGCACATGTTTCTTGCAATAGATTCCTTGAATCTACCTTCCTTCAAGTTTTGTTGAATGAATTCAGAGAGCATGCTTCCTCCCACGTTAGGAACTTTGTGGGCTGCCTCTATAAATCGTTGAATGTAGTTGCGGAGGGTTTCGCCCTCTCTCTGGGTGATAGTGAAGAGGTACGCGGGAATCTTAGCGTACTCTTTGTTGATAGCGAAATGGTGGGTGAAGCGATCCGTTAGTCGGGAGAGAGCTTCAATTGACCCAGTGGGCAAGGAGTTGAACCAATTTAATGCTCGTTCGGAGAGCGTGGTGCGAAACATTTTGCACATCGCCACATCAGTTGGACCATATAGATCTGCCATGGCGTGAAACTTTTCAAGGTGCTCCTGTGGGTCACTAGTTCCATCGAACTGCGGTAGACTCGAGACCTTTACCCATTGGGGTAGAATCTCATTTATTATTGCGACAGTGAAGAGACTGCGCCTTATTGGAGGTATTGCCCTTCCAACAATAGGATTACCTATGTGTGGGAGGTGATTTGAGCGGGTTACCCGACTGTAATTTCATCATCTCCAGTATTGTGTGGAGGTACTCGTTGGCGAGAGGCGTTGCCTCTTGAAGGTGAACGTGGGACTTGTCGCCCAGTTCGTGCATTATGGCGATGAGTAGATTGTTGCATTCGAGACCTAGGGTCTGAGGTGGATGTGTTATCCGGTGGCAGTGGAGGTCGTTGTGCCACAGGTGGAGATGCAAGGGGAGCATTGACTCCCGTTGTGGCGATGTATTGTGCCACTACTTCAGTGGCAGGTCGAGCTGAAACTTCCGCAATCATGTGTTGGAGGGCCTCTTCGGTTATTTGAACCGTTCGAGGAGCGGGGAGTGGTGATCCTGCGGAGGATTTATCTGGACCACAAGAGGTGGATCTTGATTACGAGGAGGAAGTGGCAAGCCAGATCCTCCACGAGGTGGAAGGTTGTTAGCATTGGCACGTTCTCTCCGAGTAGATGACTCAGGGAAATCATGCTCGCTACGTGATCTTGTATGCGTTCCCACTGACGGCGCCATTATGATGATGCTAAAAATAGATCACCTAAAGTAGTTGAGATCGAGGGAGGTGGGAGAGCAAAGTGGATCACTGCTCACGTGCTAGATGGCTCTGAGATACCTGTGAACAAAGAACACGTGAACTAGGTCGGGGGTTGATCCGGCGGAAACCCTTCCGACGCTCAAGTCAGACGTGCGGATTGTGGAAATAGTTGAGAGAATACAAATTATAGTATTACTCAAATAATAGGGCGTACCTTTAATAAATGAACTCTGTCGTTATTTATACCTTGACGATTGGGCTGTGGTTAATTTGCTGGACCAAACCTTATTTGAAGGTAATTGAGCTTTTGTAATAGTATTCTTCTAGATTGGGCTCGTGGCCCAGTACGTAGAGATATAATAGGCTAATTGGGCTGGCCCAATTGGGCATATCAATTGTTTTGTCAAATTTGAACTTGGAATGCTAAGTATCTTTTTAGTGTGTGATTTTGTGAAAACATTAGGGAAAATAAGTAGGATGGGGAAGGAGAAAATAAGATTTTAGAAAGAAAAATTATTTTTAGTTATGTGCATGATTTGGTAAAAATTGTATGGAATTTAGCATTTCAGTTTTCAATAAGGGAAAACCTTCCTTATTTATCCAAAATAAATACAAAGATATATAATTAAAGTCCTATACAATAAAAAGTAAAATATCTTATACTTTTTGTTATATAATATATATACATCAACTCGAACATACTTATCATTTTACATGAAAACCTAGCAAAATATTAATTTTCGATAATATTGTAGCCAGTTTATTGAAAACTACAAAACATTGATGCATGGGAAATGGAAAAGAAAACACTAATTGTCGACTTATAATGTTATAAAAACTTGTAACAACATCTTATTATTGTAAAAATTAAAATAAACTTAGGTGGTGTTTGCAAACGGTTTTTTAAAGTGATTATGAGCTTTTTAATTTAAAAAAAAAAATGATTTTGAACCAAAAAAAGCTCATAATCACTTTGGAAAAGCGCTTGCAAACACCACCTTAATAATAGATGGCCAATAATTAATATCTACCAACCGATCCATTGTTTACCCAATAAAGTCGGCTGACAACCATTATCCGACCTATAATGATCTGACCGGTAATGATTTTCATTATTCAGCAAAATTTGTTGGTCGAATCGGGCATGTAATTGAACGTTAATTGTCTGACCTGACTCATGCCCAACCCGATGATTTTCACTTATAATATCTTTTTTGGAGAAATATACGAATTTCATAACTCAAGTTTGCGTCGATTTCATATTTGATCCCTCATGTTTACAAAAAAGGCACATTTAGTCCCTCATGTTTCAAAAATTCAACACTTTTAGTCATTTTCGTCAAATTTTCATTATTAATAACAGAATCAAGCTTATGCCCAACACTGACTTGAAATGCTCCAATTTCATCATTTAATTTAGGGTAAATTACACCCACACCCCTGAGGTATACTTAAATAACTGTAAGGTCCCTGTGGTATTAATAATTACACTCACCCCCTTGAAAGGTAGTTAAAAACTCTAATGTGATAATGCATTATTGGATACATTATTCTGATAGGGTTCTAATGGACTATTACTTTTAGCTAGTTGTGGAGATAACATAGAATTATGGGGAGTTATGGGGTGACATGGCTCCCCCAATATTTTTTAAATCACCCATAACTCTTAGTTGTCTTCACCACTAGCTAAAAGTAATAGTCCATTAGAACCCTATCGGAATAATGTATCCAATGTCTTATCCTGTTAGAGTTTTTAACTACCTTTTAGGGGGGTGAGTGTAATTATTAATACCACAGGGACCTTACAGTTATTTAAGCATACCTCGAGGGTGTGGGTGTAATTTACCCTTTAATTTATTCTAACCTCAATTTGACCCCAAAATTCACAAATTGTTCATTTTTGACCCAAAACACAATTTATGGACCGTTAACCTTTTTTTTTCTTCCTTAATTTTCGGTAAGATTAACTATACTACAGTTTAACAAAGTAATATTGCTATATTAATCTCTAGCACAGTAATATTAACACAACAAAAGTCATTATTATTTTGTAATAGAGTAATTTTAATATGTTGACCGTTCAACAAAGCTAAATATAATAAAAACCCAAAAGAATTAATATTAATGCGGTGGACAGTAATATTACTGTAACAACAGTAATATTACCGTCAACCACAATAATATTATTGTGTTTACAGTAATATTACAATAGTAGACAGTAATATTATTACGTTACTCCGTCAACAACTCAAACAAAATAAAAAATCCAAAATACATAAAAACATTAATGTGGTTGACAGTGATATTATTACGTTTACAGTTATTTTATTGTCAACAACAGTAATATAATAAAGTTGACTTGTCAAAAAATAAAGCAAAATTAAAAAAAAACTGAAAAAATAATAACATTATCGTTGACTCTAATTTTACTGTCAACAACAGTACAATTACATAAATGTACTGTCAACGACAGTACAATTATGTTAATGTACTGTCAATGACAATATAATTACATTAATGTACTGTCAGTGATAATATAATTACTGTTAATGACAGTACAATTAGGGTCAACGTTTATCGGCGGGCGTAACAAACGAATAAAAAATTTATGATAAAAAAAAAAAAAGGTTAACGCCGGAATCCGGCGGCAAAAAAAGAATTTTTGAAAAACAAGAAGTTTTTAAATAAAAAAAAAGGCAAAATTGGATTTTTGTGGTCAAAATTGATTAAATTGGGGTTACAATTAAGAATTGAGTGTAAAGGGTTGTGGGTAATTTGACATATACATTAATTTTTCCTTTATTTATAATAAATATAAAAGGGATAAGCTTATTGGCGAAAAAGAAATAGCCCCTATACCTAGAATATTAAAGATGGTTGGTTAAGGAAATATGCACAAAAACCACTTATCTATTATCTTGTGTTTGGGGATTTATGATTATATATACAAGGGTAAATTACAAACACCCCCCTGAGGTATGGTCAAATTACAAAAACACCCCTCTTGTTTGGATAATTACAACCACCCCCTCAACTCATCAAATTTAGTGGAATCTTCGAGATTATATGGAATATCATCACTTTTGTACCCGTTTTATCCCATTCAAACTCTACATTATGAAGCAAGATGATCATAATATGTGATTTTTAGCTTGTATATATCAGTTTGTGGTGCATCGGAAACTGTATTTTTTACACAAAAAGAGTACAAACTAGAGCACATTTCACTGAATCTAGATGACTATGTTGAATTTGGCACCATAAAGGTGGAGGTCTAAGAAAAAATCATAGTTGAGGGGGTAGATGTAATTATCCAAACAAGAGGGGTTTTTTTGTAATTTGACCATACCTCAGGGGGTGTTTGTAATTTACCCTATATACAATCATTAATAATAGGTGTAATAATTCGTATGCTTTTTATATGTTCAATCAAATGAGTTAATTGCAAATACCACCCCGTGTAATCTTTAATTGTCAAATATGTCCCTGTAAAAAAAAATCGCTCATACCCCCTGTGTAACCAAAGTGAAGGCATTGAGACCCCTAAGAGAAAATTGTGTCCTCACGCGCTCCTAATGCGAGTTTTTCTTAATTTTCGATTGTGAAATGTCCCCAAACCCCTCTTCCCTCCATCTTCTTCATTCTTCATCATCCCCAACATGTACCCACCAACGATTACCGCTACCAGCCGCAAGATGAAGATGGTGTAAGAAAACTCCCTCTTCACGGTCGCAAAATTATTCCACCACAAACTCCATTTTTGGCCCTCCATCGCCCACCGCTGCACCTCCGCCGCGAAATGGGGCGCCCTCAATTGGCAGAACCGAGTCCAAACCTCGGCCCATCCCCGCTCCAATTCTCCCTCCTAGTTCCACAACATCGCCGGACCTGCCACCATTTGTAGACCTGCAAAAACCCGATCCACAGCCATCTACAGACCCTTTTATAAAAAATCGATCAAGCCGCGAGCTTCTACACCACCACCAAAAGATTCGGAGCTTGAAGAAGCCCAAATAATTGATGGATGTGGTGGTGCGTGGTGGGAGGCGGCGAATGATAAGTATGATTAGAAATTGAGAGGAATAGTGGGGAATTCAGCTGCGGCTGCTGGGCGAAATTGCAGAAAGTTAGGAGATGGGTTTTGGAAAATCGCAATTTTGTCCCCCAATTTAGGTTTTAGAAGTTTAACAAAATTCCAATTCAGCCTCTTAAATTATTATAATTTTATGTTATTCCACTTGGTGGTATACTTGTCTTTGGTCAATCGTTAAAATGATAATGGGTGCGGTGAGCTTCGAAAAGAATTACACATGGGGGAATGAGTGAATTTTTATTTTTTGACAGGAGGCTACTTGACAGTTAAAGATTTCAGAGGGGTGGTATTTGCAATTAACTCTCAATCAAATTCCTGGCCCAGTTTTTAATCAGGTGTGCTTCAAATCAAACCTCAGATATTTGATAAATCTTGATTTTGTTGTCAAAATGTGGGAATAGGTACTGCATTTTTCTTGTTATTGATTGGAATATACCTGATTTAGGTGGTGTTTGCAAAAGTTTTTAGAAATAAATTCTGAGCTTTTTTATTCACATAATTTGTTTGCATGTGTTTGCAAAACAAATTTTTGATTTTGCTTCTCTTATAATAAGTTGTTTTAAGCTATAATTTTAAAAGCACACATGTACCTGCCTTTTCTATTTTAGTTGATTTTCCAGCTAATTTGCAAACACCCCAAAATTTAGAAATAAACACTTAATTTCAGCTTAAATTACAATCACTTAATTTTGCTTTTAAATAAGCTTTTTCAAGCACTACCTCCTCCGACGCTCAAGTTAATTGGGGAAATATATCAAGAAATAGTAAAACGATTAGGAAAACGAAATAGAGAAGAAGACGATGCGAGATCTGTCATTTAGTGTGTGTATTGTGTGTAAATATAATGTACATTTTATGGAGGAGAGTGTGGTGTATTTATAAGTCATGCCTATCTTTAAGGTTTGAACTAATTATGAGCTCATTAAGCATAACATTATTGGACCACGGTCCACCAATGGACTCCAAGCCCAAATGTTTATACGAGCCCAATAGTTTGCCAAATCGAGCCCCATCACTCATATATGTACCTTTTGATTGTAGGTAATAGTAGTAGCAATCCCTCACAGGAATGAATCGAGTAGCATGTCGAGGTCTTGCCCGTGTTTCTGGAAAGTTCGTACGGGGGTTCTATAAACAATCCTAGTAGTATATTTTGATGATTATATTAATACATACAATTTCCTTCTTGTTTATTTTGGTTTCAGATTCCTCGCTAGAGGAATAGACTTTTAATTGGTACGGATCTTATTTTGAACTCTTATTGATGAGTTTATATTTATAAGGTAACTAGTTTATTTTATGTCTTATTTATTATTCAAAATTTTTGCCAAAATATTCCTAAAACTCTGATTTCTAGTTTGAACCGATAATAAAAAGGTTTTACAATAGTGTAGCACTCGAATAAACTCCTTCTTTACATAGTTATTTCAAATCAAATTAAAAACCGACTAGAATCCTCCAAGACAAGTTTTTCGAAAATGATAATTGTTTTACAGACTTAAAATATGGATTTTAAATGGCAAAGGTTCTACTAAGTTTTAAATTTACCACGAGATTCAAAATGCTTCCGCTAAATAAGTGCAATTGTGATAAACTGGTTTAATTTATCACCTATATGAGAAGGGGAGCTAGAAATTTCCTCCCACAATACAATGACTAACAATTCTCACATCGTAGAACAACAACTAGTTGAATACAACGAACGAAGAGCGCGTTTTTTGGACTTTAGACATGAAGGACACTTATACAAAGATACGCTATGAATACTTTGGACGAATTGAGTAAGTTGCTGGAAAACTAGAGCTTTATTTATAGTTTTTTGAAGTTATGTTTCTAAATCACAACACTCAGATAATGAAAGGGGCCGAAAAAGTACTACTACATCTTTTCACAGGGATTTAACACCAATAAAATAAGAAAGTGTGAAAATTAGGCGGCATGGCCATATATATATATATATATATATATATATATATATATATATATATATATATATATATATATATATATATTGTTAGAATCCCATGGATTCTAATTGTAAGAGAATTAATAAAACTTTGCCACAAGTTTTCATATACCGTGAGCTAAAGAAGGGAAGAGTCCTTGTGGCTTTTAATTCTTTTAATTTGTCATTAATTGATTTATAATAGGAATTATTCTTCTAAAGAGTTTCTTTGTATTGAAAATATTATTTCCTACGTGATTAAGAGTTTCCTAACCCTAACGGACTCTGGTTTTCCTTGTTGTACAGTGAATCAAAAAAAACGTAGGCGAGCATATATACGAGAGCAGCACGGGATCGTGATTAATAGAATCCGTTGGATTCTGATTTCGCAAGGAAACGTGTAAAAGACTTGTTCCATAAGTCTAGATATGTCGTAATATAAGAAGGGAAGTTTCCTTGTGTTTTAATTCTTTATTTTATCATTAATTGATTAATAATGGGAATTATCTTTATACAAGGATAATTATTTTTTTTATATTTTATTGTTAGTAATTGGAATTAGATTAGGATGTAATATCTTGGAGATTTACAAATCTATATTTAATATATCTCTTGTACGTAACTCCTACCTAATAGGTCTCTTTTCTTGTACAGGGAATTTTCAATCTGACAACTATATAAAGGAAAGCTTTAGACGTCTGTTAGTGCGGCTTTTTTTTGGAGAGAAAGATTTTCTTTTTTTTTGTGTCGCTCTTCAAGCGTCTTTTTTATCGAGAGAAAAATTCACAGAGAAATTATTATTTGCTCTCGTTTTTATTGCTCCATCGTGATACGTGATTTTCATAGAACATATATCGGCTTCAAGGCTTTGTGGTGAAGACACCAAGATTCAAGGAGTATCACAAGTTTGCTTCTTCTATACAAAAAGAAGATCGGTTCTTCGGGAGAGGGGCTTAAACAGATCTCGGGAGGAGATCGATCCGCCGACTGAGGGATTCAGCGTTGAAGGGAGTTCAACCGTGCGGAGCAAGGGACGTGCTGCAAATTGAAGATTTATAATTCAGCGTAGTATACAAGAACGGCGTCAACAAAGAGGGAGTCTTTGTATTTTGATTAAGTCCTAATATTGTATTCGTAAAACTAAAAATTAGTAAATTTTATTTGCAGGTCCCCGTGGATGTAGGGTACAGTTGTATCCGAACCACATTAAAATTTGTGTCTCGTTTATTTCTGTTTTTACGAACTGTTTCACGAACTGTTGCAACACTTCACGCAACAGTAACGAAAAACTGAATCTGACACAAATAATTTATATCTGCACGAAATAAATTCTAACAATTGGCATCAAGAGCCTGTCACTAGATACACTTAGTGAGATTTTGGGATTTAATTATTTTTATTTTTTTTGTGCAGACATGAATAATCATCGTGAAGGCGCATTCCTACCACCTGTCTTGGGTGAATTGAACTACTCTGATTGGAAAATAAGGATGAAGATGTTCATTAAATCTATTGATGAATGGGCCTGGCGCGCGACTCTAATTGGTTGGACACATCCTACCTCAATGAATGAGTCACACGAGATCATTCAAACCCCAAAAGAGAAGTGGACTGATGAAGAAGTACGAATAGCAGATTATAATTCCAAGGCAACCAATGCTATCTTGAGTTGTATCGATGAAGATCAATTCAAATTGATAACAATGTGCAAATCAGCAAAGGAGGCATGGGATGTTCTACAAGAGGCCTACGAAGGAACTACTCAGATAAACGAGTGCAAACAGACTGTCGCTGAAACTGTTGCAACAGTTGGACAGACTGTTCAGACAGAACTTAGGTATGATAAGTTGCATTCAATATCTGATAAAAGATTAACTCCGTTAAATCTTGCAGGTGATGATTGGGATTCAGAAAACAACAGCGATGATGACGTGTCATCCTTGGAAGAAATAAAGCAATGCTATGAAAAGATGTACGAAAAATTTCTTCAGGTGTGTGAGTCAAATAAATTCTTAGAAAAAGAGAAGCTTGTCCTAATTGAGGAAAACAAAGTATTGAAGGTACGAATTTCTACTCTTGAACAAAATGTTATTTCTGCTAGTAGAGAAACAGATAGCTTGAAGGCTAAATTTTCTCAAACCCAAGATGCTATTTCTAAGTTTAATACTGGTAGGGTAACTTTGAATGAAATTTTGAACCAAAATCAGCCGAATTGCGGTCGTACAGGTATAGGACGTAATCAGCTATCTAATGATGCATTGGAACAGAAAGAAGATCCAAAAAGAAAAATCAATTTTGTTAAACAATCCACTGATTCACAAACTGTTGCGACAGTTGCATCAACTCAGTCATCTCAAAGAAAACGTTTTGTCCCTACCTGTCATTTTTGTCATGCTCCTGGTCATATACGACCTAGGTGTTTTAAGTACTTGAAATTAGTTAAAAGAATAATGGCCCGCTCACCACTTTCCGCTAAAATTGATCATACTTTTGTGTCGTCTCAAAAACCCAAGATAAAGGTTGATTTAGTGAATAAAACTCAACAAAAAATCTGGGTAAAGAAGTCTGATCTTAATTGTTTATCTGCCATTACTTCTTTAAACTCATGTGATGATAGTACTAACTGTTCCAACAGTTCTGGTGACAAAACTAGTTTGGGGAATAAAAAACTTGGTAATCTGAATTGTGATAATTTGTATGTGAAAAATAAGTTTATGAATCCAATTCAGCATTCGAGAACTAAGCTTACTGATATATGTCATCTTTTCATAAGGGGTTTGGTCGAAAATGGGGTTGTCTCAATTGATTATGCTGCAACGGAGAATGAATTAACTGATGCTTTTGCAAAAACCCTTGATGCACAGAAATTTGATTCCTTGCGAAAATCGCTGGGAATTTATGTTGTTTAAACTGATGCAGTTGCATGAACTGTTGCAACTGTCTGTGTGTCCAGACTTGCAACTTTTAGAGGTAGGACACTTCATATGTTTTTGCATCTCATATAGGACCTGCATTAAGCATACTGCATATGATTGAGACAAATGTGAATTTGATACTTCGTGTATTTCTAAATTTTGTGGGGTAGAACTTCACCTATTCCCAAAATGATTACTTAAAAGGCTCCAACTTATTTATTTCTCTGAATAGTCTTGTCATGGTTGGATGTTTTTATAGGGAAAAGCTGCCTCTTTTAATGAGTGAAAGCTACTCTTGAACTACTGTTACTAATATATATAACTACAACCATTTGGTCAGTGAATAGTTCGAAGCCTTTTTGAGTCGAGCCAGTAAATCACGTGGCCGAAAGCTCGCTACAAGGCTCAATTAGAAAGCCCAGGGAACTACACATTGCACGGCCAATATAAATTATATATATGGTCAGTGAATAGTTCGAAGCCTAGTTGAGTCGAGCCAGTAAACCACTTGACCGAACACTTACTACAAAGCTCAATTAGAAAGCCCAGGGGACTACACATTGCACGACCAGCATAATCTCGTTCCTTTTAATTGCTATGTTTTTCATGGGAAAAAGCTACCATTAGACGTGTGTGTACGCTACCTAATAAGAGCATCTTTGTGTTTGACTTGGGATTATTAAGTTTATTGGTTGCATTGGCAGTCGGATTTTTGGGGATTGCGCTTGTCGTAAATGTGAAGATAAATCCCATATGTTTTGTTTGTCCATGCAGTATCCTATTCACATATGTCTCTTCACTCATGTTTATTTCTCATGTTTACTTCTTGTCTTGCATTAGGCATTATTTAAAATAAAAAAATAAAAAAAAAAAAAAGAGAGAGAGAGAGACGGGATTTTTTGTTTATGTGCCGGTTAAATTTAATTTTTTTTGTTGCAGCCGGATCTATTGGGCTTACTCCTCACATTTCAACGTTTCTTATGAAGTTTGGCAAAGTCTGTAGTCTTTGCTATTTAATGTTGGATTTGATATCACTATCCTTTGATTTTCGCATTGCAATTATCGTGTGGTATTGAGTTTGTGAGTTTGTGATTTTCTGTGCACGTTATGTATAGTGATTCTTCTCACTTCCTTCCAAGATTCTCTCTTCGTTTTGATCTTTTTGTTAAGTGTTTGAACAGCTTGCTTGAATCATCAAGATCATTAGTCCATGTTGAGTTATCTCTGCATGGTGATTGCCCAGAAAGGGGGAGAAAAGAACATGAGAAAAGAACAGTAACGATGGCATGAACACAGGGGGAGTTCCGACAACTGTTGCAACTGTGCATCAGACAGTTGCTGGAACAGTGCAGGAATGTAGGGGGAGTTCAGACAACTGTTGAAACAGTGCATGAGACAGTTGCTGGGCAGAAATATAGGACAAATAATAAGCATTGTGAAGAGAAGTTGTTTCTGCTACTGCGTATCCTTTTATCTCGTGCTTATCTGAACGAATTATCTGCTTTTATTTTGGAACTATGGTTTATTTACGGTTTACACTATCTGGTGAACTGTTTGATAAACTGTTGCAATAGTTTATATGTGCAGATGTTATTCTGAATTTGCTAACCCTTGTTCATGCAGGTATCATATATTTAGGGGGAGTAAATATTCTGACCAATCAATGCCAAAGGGGGAGAGTGTTAGAATCTCGGCGGGATTCTAAGTCCACAATACCAAGTGGAAACCTATGGAGATGTTTATTGTCATTAATTGGTTTAGGTCTTCACAAGAACATAAAAGGACGAGCTAACGCAGACATTATTTGTTGAGTTTTTTATCACGTGGATAATTTACCACGTTGTCATCCACCGCCTTCCAAGTCTGTCAAGTCGAGTAAGCAAAGGGGAAGAATGAATGCATTTACAAGAGGAGCTGCCTAAGGATCATTCACAGAGGGAGATACACATGCAGGGGGAGCTGACTCCGTTGTGAACCACCTGCCCAAGCCACTACTGTGGGAACAGTTGCTGAAACTGTGGCACTTACTGTTGCAGCAGTTGATGCCACTCTTGTTATTGAAAAGAGTTGATGATGATCTTTTGTTTTATTTGCTTCGGTCTAATCATCTGATTGTTTTATTTTCAGGTTTTTAACTCAGCGGGAGAAAATAATTATAATCAATAAACGACAAAGGGGGAGATTGTTAGAATCCCATGGATTCTAATTGTAAGAGAATTAATAAAACTTGTGCCACAAGTTTTCATATACCGTGAGCTAAAGAAGGGAAGAGTCCTTGTGGCTTTTAATTCTTTTAATTTGTCATTAATTGATTTATAATAGGAATTATTCTTCTAAAGAGTTTCTTTGTATTGAAAATATTATTTCCTACGTGATTAAGAGTTTCCTAACCCTAACGGACTCTGGTTTTCCTTGTTGTACAGTGAATCAAAAAAACGTAGGCGAGCATATATACGAGAGCAGCACGGGATCGTGATTAATAGAATCCGTTGGATTCTGATTTCGCAAGGAAACGTGTAAAAGACTTGTTCCATAAGTCTAGATATGTCGTAATATAAGAAGGGAAGTTTCCTTGTGTTTTAATTCTTTATTTTATCATTAATTGATTAATAATGGGAATTATCTTTATACAAGGATAATTATTTTTTTTATATTTTATTGTTAGTAATTGGAATTAGATTAGGATGTAATATCTTGGAGATTTACAAATCTATATTTAATATATCTCTTGTACGTAACTCCTACCTAATAGGTCTCTTTTCTTGTACAGGGAATTTTCAATCTGACAACTATATAAAGGAAAGCTTTAGACGTCTGTTAGTGCGGCTTTTTTTTGGAGAGAAAGATTTTCTTTTTTTTTTGTGTCGCTCTTCAAGCGTCTTTTTTATCGAGAGAAAAATTCACAGAGAAATTATTATTTGCTCTCGTTTTTATTGCTCCATCGTGATACGTGATTTTCATAGAACATATATCGGCTTCAAGGCTTTGTGGTGAAGACACCAAGATTCAAGGAGTATCACAAGTTTGCTTCTTCTATACAAAAAGAAGATCGGTTCTTCGGGAGAGGGGCTTAAACAGATCTCGGGAGGAGATCGATCCGCCGACTGAGGGATTCAGCGTTGAAGGGAGTTCAACCGTGCGGAGCAAGGGACGTGCTGCAAATTGAAGATTTATAATTCAGCGTAGTATACAAGAACGGCGTCAACAAAGAGGGAGTCTTTGTATTTTGATTAAGTCCTAATATTGTATTCGTAAAACTAAAAATTAGTAAATTTTATTTGCAGGTCCCCGTGGATGTAGGGTACAGTTGTATCCGAACCACATTAAAATTTGTGTCTCGTTTATTTCTGTTTTTACGAACTGTTTCACGAACTGTTGCAACACTTCACGCAACAGTAACGAAAAACTGAATCTGACACAAATAATTTATATCTGCACGAAATAAATTCTAACATATATATATATATATATATATATATATATATATATATATATATATATATATATATATATATATATATATATATATATACACACACACACATTAATTATTATGATTAGGGGCAATTTGCTATAGGTCCCTCTATATTATAGTTTATGTTAATAGATTCAAATCAAAATCTCCATATTTTAATAAATGAAATAAAATGGCATGTTATAGGGAGTCTCCCTATTCCTCCAAAAAATCTAGTTGTTTATTTGGCGCCTGTGTCGGGGTATTTTGCTAACTAAAGTCGGGTTATTTAGACGGAAGATCGTTTCCTCACCATGGTGCGATCAGTGCAATAGAGAAGAAGAATCTGCCCTGCATGTTATATTGCGCTGCCGAGGAATGAAAGCTATTTGGAACTTACCCATTTCGATGCTCTGCACCATCTTGACACTTTGTCCACGTGGAATTGGTTTGCTGACGATCAAAAGTTACTAGGGGCAGAAGAGTTTCTTGTTGCAGTGGTTTTGGCGTGGGATCGACGGAATAAAGAAATCAAAAGAGAAGAAGCTCTCCACGTGGATGAAATGGTGAGCTCGTGTAAGGTTTATCTTGCCACTTTTAAGAGTGCCCAGCTCCAGCCGAATTCAAAGATGCAGACCTTTCATCCAAGCGAGTGGATTCCGCCGTCGCAAGGTCGTGTCAGGGTGAATTTTGAGGCAGCCCTACCACGAGGGCAACAATGGATCTCATTCTTAGAAATAGCTAGGAACGAGGATGGTCGATGCATTGGTTGGAAGGTTGTCAAGAGTCGTGGCAATTTTCAGCCAGTGGAGGGGGAAGCTTTGGCGGCACTCAAAGCCATTTCACGGCCAAGGATAGAGGCTGAGTGATATTGTCATCGAGGGGGATTGTCTTCAAGTTATTAAAGCTCGTCGCGATGGAGAGAATGCGGCTGCTGACTTCGGGGTTGTTGCGGAAGATTGCCAACAAATGGCTCTAGAATTTCAATATTACTCTTTTAATTTCACGAAGCGTTCGGGTAATAAACTAGCCCACACTGTTGCTCAAATTCCTTGTAATAATGTGTTGGAGGATCTTGTTCTTCCACCTAATTTGGCGTATATTGCCTAATAAAGTGCGTTTTTCTCAACAAAAAAATAAAATTTAATTAATTATATTTATATTTTATTCTAACAGAAATACCGTTAATCAAATCACATCAAATTCCTCAAAATCTCTCCACCAAATCAATTTTCCCCCAGCTTCTCTCTTCCAAGTTCTAACTAAAACAGAATAAATTCTTAAAAGAAAAAATATAGTATCTTTTGTACAAACTCAGGTTGTAAAAAAATCACCACCGCCGCAACCGCAGCCGTCGTGCCACCGCTTATGACTCTTTGAAATGCAAATAGCAAACTAATAATTAAAATTTGCATTATTGAATTTTTAAACAACAAACTACCTATAAATTCGGCAGATGTAAATAGCAAAGTGAAAAAGAAAAAAATCAGCATCATCTAATTACAATAAACAAAATGAAAATATGATATGAAATATCTAAATGGAAATAACAACAATGAAAATACAAAACAAAAAAATCATACATATAAAAAAATCAAACAACAACAATAAAATTATAAAAAATACTTTGTCAATGCAAAATTGCAATTTGCAGTCTGTTATAGGTTGGAATTTGCAGTTTATGTTTGTTTAATGCTGCTATTTGATTTTGCCGTTTCAGGTTTTTTTTTTTTTTTTTTTTTTTTTTTTTTTTTTTTTTTTCTTTTTTGCTATTTGCTAAACCAAAATAAAATAGAAAA
Organism: Erythranthe guttata; assembly: GCF_056151865.1. NCBI lineage: Eukaryota > Viridiplantae > Streptophyta > Magnoliopsida > Lamiales > Phrymaceae > Erythranthe > Erythranthe guttata. The sequence goes on from NC_142537.1 coordinate 12,264,985, forward strand.
TATAAACATAATTATAAACTCACTACAGATACATACAAAAGGAGTAAAGCAAAAAACTCATTTTTGCAAGCAAGGAGCGATTTATGTTTGTTGACCACTTTTAATTCCTTTCACCGAAAAATCATCTAATAATGTAAAGGTCTCATTTTTTTTTTCTCCATAACATGATCTAAAAAAATAGAATTCCAATGAAAGAAAAAAAAAATCGAACATATGTGATCAAGAAAGGGGTATAGAGAAAGAAAGAAGTTGATCGAAAGAAAAATCGAAAAGATGTTGATCTAAAAGAAAAAAAAAATATCAGAAAAAAAGAGAGAGACACGAGATGGAGAGGGAGAGAAAGATGAGAGATTATATAGGAAGAAAGAGACGTAAAATTGGAGAGAGATGGAGTGATATATGAGATTTGTTTTCTTATTAGTTGAGAATGTTTATGTCCATATACTAATTGTTTTTTTTATTTATATTATTTTCTTGGGCTTAATCCATTTTGAACCCTTGAAATATACTATTTTGACACTTTGCACCCTCGAAACAAATTAATAGCACTTTGCACCCTCGAAACACAATAAATCATGCATAATGCACCCCAAATGAATTTTTAAAGCTAAAAAAATGTAATTTAATATCTTTAGTGATATTTTTTAGGATGCCAAATGTCAAATATATTTTTTATTCATCAATCATTTTGAAACTATAAAGTGCAAAAATAAAAATACATTTCATCAACATATTTAAAAATTATTATTTGCAATAAAAATAAAATATTTTGCGAAAAAAATCATTCAGCTATTCCGTTATCAAGTTATCTGAAAATCATATTTTCTTCCAAATATTTTTACATAACATTTTCAACAAGTTACAATAAAATATACATCAATCGAATAATTCAGTGATGAAAGTTTATTTTATTTGTTTTTGTTAGAAAATATAGTTTTTTTAAATAATCCGGTGTAATTTTTATTTTTTCGCACTTTGTCCGCTCGAAATTATGTTGGAAGTTCAAGAAAATAATAATAATTTTTTTTTTATTTTGTACCGCGAAAAAAAAAACAGCAATGAAAAATGAAATTACCTTTATTATTCAATTCATGGTGCATTGTCAATGATTTTTTGTGTTTTGAGGGTGCAAAGTGCTATTATTATTTTTCGAGGGTGCAAAGTGCCAAAATAGTATATTTCAAGGGTGCAAATTGATATTAAGCCTATTTTCTTGGGTCAAAGGACCTATGTCTATATTCATCTAACAACTAGGATCTTCACTTATATAAGTCCAGAATAAGGGTGTTTAGCTAATTTCCCCTTATAATTATTATCATACTTTACACATTGTACTCTTGATTGGCTTAAAGTCCCTGAGTAATGTTTTTACGGATAACAACTAACAATTCGGTATTGTAGGTGATCGGACAAAAACTATCATATTACATACTACGTTACCCTTACCTGACGTGTATCCCTATAGTTTACTATTTGCGGCCAAATAATAATTAGGGTTTTTTTTAGATGTTATATCTCTTTTGTTAATAAACCAATCACTTTAATATGTCTTATAAATAAAGGTAAACTTAATGTATATGACAAAATGACCCCCAACTCATTAAACATAATTCCTAATTGTAACATCATAACTTCAATTTCATCAATTTTGACCCAAAAAAAAAATTGACCTTTTCTTTTTCAAACTTTTTTTTCCAGAAGTATTACTGTCGTCCGCCGCTAACCGGTGACAGTAATATTACTGAAGTTGGCAGTAAAATTACTGTAAACACAATAATATTACTGGTTAATATTATTTTTCTTGGCTTTTTTTTATTTTGTTTGATTTGTTGACCGGTCAACATAATGCTACTATTGTAATATTACTATGTGGTTGACAGTAAACACAATAAAATTATTGTCAACCACATCAATTTTATTTATTTATTTATTTATTTTGTTTGATTTGTTGATCGGTTAATGTAATAATATTATTGTCTACTATTGTAATATTACTGAGGTTGACGGTAAAGTTACTGTGAATACAATAATATTACTTTCGTTATAGTAATATTACTGTCAACGATAATAATATTACTAATATTACTGTCAGCCACATTAATATTTGTTTTTGGATTTTTTTTTATTTTGTTTGTTTTTTGTCCGGTTAACGTAATAATATTATTGTATACTATTGTAATATTATTGTGGTTGACAGTAAAATTACTTTAAACACAATAATATTACTGTCAAGCACATCAATTTTATTTATTTATCTTTCCGCTTTTTTATTTTCGTTTGATTTGTTGACCGGTCAACGTAATAATATTAATTGTCTACTATTGTAATATATTGTGGTTGACAATAAAATTATTGTAAATATAATAATATTACTGTTGTTATAGTAATATTCCCGTCTACCAAAACAATATTACTGTGATTATTGTTGTTTTAATATTACTGTGCTAGATAGTATTTTTGTTTTTGTATGGTCTTCTTTATCAATAAGTAGCCCAAATGGACTTATTTGTAATAGTCCTTAATAAATAATTGTTCTGTTCAAAATAGTCGTTTTAAATTTTTGAAACACTACTAAAACACGAAATAAATAAATAAATATTAGTTTTATGAAATACATACAATAGGTACCATTGAATGGAAAGATATGAAGGACGAAAAAAATGCATCACTAAAACACAAAAAAATGATAGATAATATTGATGAAAAACTTTGCAAAGCAAAGCAACAGTTGATTGAAAATAGAAAGAGTATTATATTTTTATTTCTTCTGAAGCATGGATTACATATAATAGTATCTTTGAATTCTGATTTTTTTTTTTTAATAACGAGAATTACTACGGCTTAGTAGGAGGAACAAGCTGTTGTCATTGTATATGAGTAGGGTGCAAGACTAACGTAATCGCCAACGTAGTTGATAACGTAGTTATCTGTTCGAATCAATTGTCTTCCGCCGTAAAAGAGGCAGTGACCAGTGTTCCCAATTTGGGAGAGGAGGGTTTGATCGGTACTTATTACTGACCCAAAGTTAGGACACAATAACTGCAACTGAATAATGTCGCAGTTACAAGTGTTGATGATGCTCACCTCCCACTCTGTTTTGGATGCTCACCTCCCACTCTGTTTTGGATTGTACTATGTTTCCTGTCTGCCTCTGTTCGATATGAATCTTGTCCGATGTACATGATGCATCTTGGCTTAAACCTTCGACCAAACAAAGTATTTACATAATTAATAATACAGTAATTGAGAAGAAAAATAAGAATAATAAGAATAAGAATGACAACAACAAAAAAATAATGTGATATGTAGAGCCAAAACTTAGATTTTTTAATTAGAAGGCCTATAATTTGAGAGAATGCGTGAACATAAAACTAGAAGGTCTCTGTGTGGCAATGCCTGGTTGTGTAGATGCTACATCCGTTGAAATACATCGTGTGATCTTGAACCATTAATCTATACATAATAAAAAGCACACACACATGTGTATGTGTGTTTAGTGGGTGGTTATTTTATAGATCTATGATTCAAAACCACCCGATGTGTTACACCAGGTGTAGCATCTCATAAACTGGGGCAGCACCCTGAATGTTTTATGAATATTTAGAGGGAAAAGAAGACAAAATAATGAAATTGACGAAAAATTAAATATAATAAGTGTGAGTTAATATCAGTAAAATTCATTAAACTATATATAAGGTAATGTAAGTTGATTAGTTATTACAATTCTTGGAATATAATACATAAAAATTTGATAGATTCTATGAAGGAAATAAAGGTACATTTGGGAATAATAAGGAAAAGAAAGACACTAAAACAAAGAACTCTGATGATCTGTCCTTCCATCTTCCACTTCAATTTTTCAACTTAACCAACAAAAGTTTAATGCTATATTTTGCTCTTCTCTTTCACCCAAATGTTAATGTCACAATTGCAATTATGTTTACTTTCAATATTATTTATAGAGGAAAATTATCAATTTTAATATATATTATTTAGTATATTTCAGAAATCATATTCTAAATCTTAAGGCCATTTTTGTAATGAAATAATAATGTTTTACAATTTGCATATCTTCATAATTATATATAATTATATAGTATGTAGTCTGTATGACTACCATATTTGTTTTATTTATTTTATTTTTTACAATTATTTTGAATATAATTAATTATGATTGGTAAGTTGTATACAATCCTTGTGATTGATTTAAGTTATATTCAAAATTTTGTGGCATCTTAAGAAACTCATTTATTTTTCATTCTTACAGGCTTTCTTTATTTCTTATGGTTTTGTATATTTTATTTTGTAATCTTCTCAGAGTTTTTAAAAACAATATGCAACTTTTGCAATTATCATAATATTCCCTAATTGGTTTACATTTTTAATAAAAAAATATAATTTATTTTCATAATCCTTTGATTTTCTGTGCAATTTAAAAAATACTGTAAACAATTATATTCTTTTTTGTTAACATTCTATAAATATTATTACTAGAACTGTCCATATTTGTTTTTCAGGGTTACCTTTCATATATTTGTTTTTCTCAATATTTATCTCATTTTATTTGTAGGGAAATTGGCTAGACACCTCTTGTTGTGGACTTATATAGGTGAAGATCCTAGTTGTTGGATGAATACAAGTATATGTCCTTTGACCCAAAAAAATAATATAAATAAAATAAAATAATTAGTATATAAACATAAACAACTCAATTAATAAGGAAATACATCTCATCAGGGGCGGAACCAGGATCAAAATGTAGGGGGGCTAACTAAAATTTTGGGGTTTGATAAAAAAATTTAGATTCACAAAACATTGCAAAAAATAATATATTACGATTTTATCATATTTTAATCATCACAAAAATTCTAAATTAATTCAAATTATTCTAATAATACATTGCACTTAATATTTCGGAGATTCATGGCACGATCTCATCCTTTTTTTTAAAGGCGTTGATAAAAAAAAATTCAAAAGTAAGTAATATTCATAAATTTTATTTAAAATAATACAAGTTTTAACCATCTTATTTTATATTTTATATTAAATATGATATATTTATCTATAATTTATATAAGATTATGGAGAAAAACCAACAAAATAATGGGTTAAGACACATATTTACAAAGACTTTGTGAGGGCCAAAAGTAATATTCAAAAAATATCTAAAAAAAAAAAATTATTCGAGGGTCCCCCCCCCCCCCCCCCATGTACCGGCCAATGCATCTCATATATCACTCCCCCTCCCCCCCCCCCCCCTCTCTCTCTCTCTCTCTCTCTCTCTCTCCAATTTGACGCTTCTCTCTTCCTAGATCTAATTCCTCATCTCTCTCCCTTTATATGTATCTCGTGTCACTCTCTTTCTTTTCAATTTTTTGGTTCTTTCATTTTGAATTCTATTATTTTTGGATTGAAGAAATATTATAGAGAAGAAAAAAAATGGGAGCTTTTTACATTAGGAAATGATTTCTTGGTGAAAGAGTTAAAAGCAGACAACAAATATCGTCCTCCCCCTAAAAAAAATATAATGAATTTTAGAAATCCAAAACCCATCCAAAATTCGCATTGCGTCTTTCGTATGTAGAAACTTCTCATCTTTTGTTGTTAGCAATTTCCGTTTGCAGGTTGGGTTGCGTTTGGTGTTGACATTCGATTCCTCTGGTTTACAATTTTCAATGTATGTTTTAACTTACATTTTACAAACACTTAATTTAATATTTTTGTTGTTTGCAATGTGTTCCATAAACAATTTTTTGTTGATGATTTTTAATGATGCTGATATTTTTTTCTTTTTCAGTTTGTTGTTTACATTTGGCCAAGTTATAGTAGTTTGTTGTTTCCAATTCTCTAATGCAAATTCTGCTGATTATTTTCTTTAGTTTGTTGTTTGCATTTACTGAAATCATATGTAGTTTGTTGTTAGCAATTCAATAATGCAAATTCTAATTTTCAATTTGCTGTTGGACTGAAGTTTATTTAATATCTTATAAGCTTCTAAATCTGATAAGATATGTTAGGAAGTAACAAGTTGTTAGATCTTATATTGAAAACTATTTTGTAAGGTAATATGGAGCTAGTTTATAAGTTACTTTTAGATTATATTAGCTGTTTATGGGTTTAAAAATATAATTTCTTGATATTTTCATAATGAGGTACAAAGTACGAGAACCATTATAATTGTCAAACTTATCTTCCTCTGATACTTTTTAAGTGAAAATCATTATAACATTTAAAATACGGGTAAATCACAAAAAGGCCCATGACAATGATACTTAATTAAAAGAGGGACATCCAACTTTTTTGCTTTTCAATAAATCCAGCTCATTCAAACTTACTTGCAAATAAGGAAAATCCTTTATATATACCAAAATTACCTTCAATTCATTGAAACCCAATTCAACCCCAATTTCATGATTTACACCCCAATTTAGTCTAATTTATTCAATTAACCAATTTTAACCCTAATTTCAATTTTGACCCGCCACCACCGAGATCGCCGGTCGCCGCCATTGACCACCGTTGACCCCAGTCTTCGACGTTGATTTTTTTTTTTTTTTTTTTTTTTCTTAAAAAAAATATTTTAATTAATATTACTGTCTTGGCTGCTAAATTACTGTCTCCGGCAGTTATTTAACTGTCGGAGACAGTAATTTAACTGTTAATTGACTTTTTTTTTTCTACAAAAATATTTTAATTAATATTACTGTATTCGTTGCTAAATTACTGTCTCCAGCAGTTATTTAACTGTTAGAGACAGTAATTTAACTGTTAATTGACTTTTTTATTTTAAAAAAATATTTTTAATAAATATTATTGTATTCGTTACTAAATTACTGTCTCCAGATAATATTAATTAAAAATAATTTTTTTTAAATGAAAAAGTCAATTAACAGTTAAATTATTGTCTCCGATAGTTAAATAACTGATGGAGACAGTAATTTAACTGTTAATTGACTTTTTTTTTTAAAAAAAAATTCTTAAAAAAAATTATTTTAATTAATATTACTGCCTTGGTTGCTAAATTACTGCCTCCAACAGTAATTTAATTGTCTTAGACAATAATATTAATAATATTACTGTTTGGGAAAATAATATTCATAATATTACTGTCCCAAACAGTAATATTACTGTCTGAGACAATAATTTAGTAGCCAAGACAATAATATTAATTAAAATATTTTATTTCTTAGAAAAAAATTCAAAAAAAAAAAGTCAACGCCGAAGACCGACAGTCAACGGTGGTTGACCGGCCGGAAAAAAAATTTCAGGAAAAAAAAAAGTTTTCAAAAAAATAAAAGAAAAAAACAGTCAACGCCGGAATCTGGCCGGAAAAAAAAAATTCAAAAAATAATTATTTTCTGAAAAAAAAAATTTGGAGGTTAATGTGATATATTTGTTTAAATCCGGGATCAATGTGTAATATTAAGGAAGTTAGAGCATAATGGATGGAATTGATAAGAATTATATTATAGAGGGTATTTTAGACTAAAGACATGCAGATCTTTTTAATTGAGAGACTGTTTTTTTTTTTTTCTGGACCAAAATGCATATAAGTCCCGTATGATGGGCACTTTTGCCCTTCACCCTTAAAATACTTCACTCTAAAATAAAGATTAATATAAACTATTTATTAAATAATTTTGTTTTGATCTTTATATTACATTTGAATATATTTTAAATTTTATTAATCGTAATAGAATATTTAAAGAAACAATTTATGAAAGTATCAATCCTCACCCCATTAATATATTAAATTCGGAAAAAAGCATTTTTTGTTTTGTAAATATAATTTAGGGGATAGTACAGTTTGCACAACTGAACTATGGGATATGTCACAAATACCGCCCCCTGTACTACGAAACGTAACAAAATGGTCCCTCCATTTGCCATTCCGTTCGTTTTTGCTGATGTGGCGGGTTGAACTTTTCTTTTTCACATATTAAACTTTCAATTGGTTTTTCCCAACAAGTTTTGCCAAAAGAAAATGAAAAACAAGAATTGGAAAAGAAATTAAGAAATGTACAAAATAGTTGGAGAACCAAGAAAACAAATTCGATACAACATCAACACATCAACTGGGACTTCCATGAAATTACTCAACAAACAAGTAAAAAACATAAAAATAAAAATTCGCACCGATAACTAAAGAATTGAAAGACTAAATATTCCTCCGATAATTCATCACAATTTTTCTACCACAGTTAATTACACCAAAACATAAAAAAAAAAAAAAAAAAAAAAAAAAAAAAAAACTCAAATGTAATCAAGAATCGTAGAAACAAATCATAAGAATATTCAACAAAACGTCAGCACGTTGAAAATCAAAAACCAGAGCATGATCATGTTACCAAAACCCACAAACATAAAATAGAGAAATCACCACGACGAATGCCTATACGCCACACAAAATTTATAAACGCAGAAAAAAGCAAAACGGAAGAGCCATCCATACCTTTCATACAAATCGGGAAAGAAGAAACGCGGAGTATGGTCCAAGAAAAATACTATAAATGAGCTTGAAAAATCAAGAATTTCTACGTCGGAGGAGTGTTGGTTTAGGAGAGATTATCGAATTGCAGTGAGAATGCCACTTTTTGGGGCAAGGGCTGGTTTTCGTTAAGCTTAAAGTGGGTTCTGGTTTTCTATTGAGATTTGAGAGGGAGATGATTACATTCTTGGTGATGATAGCACGTCAGTTTGCAGCATCAAAATAATTAGGGTAAATATGTAAATGCTCATTATTATTAAAGGTGTTAAAAATCTAACATTTCACCGTTAAAGTCACTAAGTCAGGGGATAATTTGATAAATTTTGTAGTTTATGGAGGGTGTTTGTAACAAGTACTATAGTTCAGGGGTGCAAACTGTACTTTCCCTTATAATTTATTACTGATGTAATACGAATATTTTTGGATTTATATACATATATAGACATAAAGAATAATTCATTTATGATTATTATGATAATTCTTGTAATGGTCCATGTAACGTTGTAATGTGTGTTTTATTGCTCGGCACATAGGAGTTCGACCGTTATTTCCAAGTATGTATAGTTTTCAATCTTAAGCAAATTCTAAAGAAGTCATCGTGTTATGCATATTAGGAAAACCCTCTATAATATATTTTTGTTTAGCACGCAACCCTCTAAATTGTGTGATTTTAGGGGTAGTCAAACAAAAATTGCAGTATAGGGCAACTTTTTTATAATATTAATAATACTACTAGAATTGTTTTTCCTGTGCAATGCACAAGATAGTATTTTAAAAGTGAAAATTAAAGAATAAAAAGGTGTTTCTTAGGTTGCGGTAGCATTAATTACTTTTGTATTTTTTTTAGGGGAAACTACAGTTTACACCCCTGAACTATGGGGTCTGTCACAAACAACCCCCTGAACTACAAAACGTAACAAAATGGCCACTCCGATTTTTGGTCAAACGTTAGAAAATTAACACCGTTAGTTTTTCTGGGCAATTACTTAATTACCTTTAAATGTATTTAATTTAAAAAGTTAGACTAGTCTATTCTTCTCCTCTTCAACATGTCAATGGTATCACTGAGCTAACGTTAATGGGCACGCTTCTTCCCATCTAAAATAAACCCAAAACTTCAATGGTTCCATCACACGTCGGCCGGGATTCTTCCCACAATCGCCGCCTCTTCCGATCCCAAATCTCCAGTCCCCAGCAAACACATTCCCACCAACGAAGATTTATCCTCGTATCTCCCCTCGCTGGAATTTTTCCCTGCTCCGGCATCCAAACTGCCCCTTGTCGATTACTTTCATAGGGGAGTATTCATCCTTGTATCTCCCCTCGACGAAAATTTTCCCCGCTCCGGCATCCAAACTGCCCCTCGTCGTTTACTATCACAGCGCATGAGAGGATTCCTCCTAGGCAGCGGTCACACAATCATGTTTAACGCCTTTTGTTACCTTCTCAAATCGCCGACGAAATTCCGGTGTTGGTTGTCTCCGTCGATAACCACCACCGACGAGTGGCTAACCAATAGCGCTGATTTCTGTAATAATTTTCTGATGGGATCCAACACCAACATAAATATCGTGTATCAAAGTTTGCGAGAGAGAGAACAAAAATATTGATTAACTGATTGGGGTACTTGGAGGCAAAGTTTTACAATTTTTTGAATTTTGTTTTGGTTTAATTTAGTGTATTTATTGGTAAAATATGAATTAAATAATTTATTTTTTTTGTAATTAAATTATGTATATTTATAAATATTTATTATAAGAACATGTGCGTTCATACAAGGATGTGTATATATACAGTATATCAAGAGAGAGAGATACATATGTAGCATATTGAGGTTAAAAAGGTCAAAATATGTTGCAGCTACAAAAGTAATTAAAAAAAGGACAAAGTCAACTCGCCACATCATCATACACAAACGGATTTGAAACCGATGGGCCATTTTGTTACGTTTTGTAGTTCAAGGGGGTGTTTGTGACAACACACATAGTTCAAGGGTGCAAACTGTACTTTCCATTTTTTTTTTTTATAAAAATTAGAGTAAACACATAAGTATATAGCGCAATAAATCCCATATAATTTTTTTTTTGTTTTATTTTAGAGAAATAAAGTTCATATTTGGCTACTCTGCATTTTAACCAAAGATATTGCCTTTTGGAACAGCTATCAGGCAAGTTTTTACATCTGTGTTGGCCATAATGAATTGTTGGGAGATGACAATGCACACATATTCATATGATCCCGCAATAATTATCGGAAAAGAAAAGTAGTATTGGAGATATTAATATTAAATAATATATTTCACTAATGTCTTCAGTTTTTTGTTGAGATGGTCATTCGATATCAAAGTCAAACCCAATGAAAGGTCCTGAGTTTGAATCCTACTGCCACCCAATTCAAATATTTCAAGTGCAAGGCTTCAAATGTAATTCATCTGCTCTTGAGGGGGTGTATTGAAGATATTAATATTAAATAATACATTTCACTAATCGGTTAAACTTTTTGTTGAGATGGTCATTCAACAAGTAGTACTTCATAACATCAAATAAAATGTTTAAGAACAATTCAAAAGCACTATTGATATTATCCCACTAGTCTTACCAAATGCCAATTCATTGCACAACGTACTAATTTATAATCCTTACTTACCACTCTCATTGATCAGTTAAAGAATCATTACAGAACAAGGCCATGGAACCAGTCGACTCTGTCTCCCAATTTCGATCATTGAAGTATTCAATATCAGGTAACTGGGAAGGTTGAGGAGGAATTTGCAAATTTTCGATTTCCCCTTGGAGCATTTTTAAAACTTCACTCATTGACGGGCGATCAGTTGGGCTCATTTGTATGCACCACAATCCAACTATTGTCATCTTTCTTCTCATTTTTCTTGCATTGTCGTCGTCATCGTCATCATCGTCATAGTCATTTTTATCGGCATTTCCAATTTCGATGTCGTTTCCTTCATTCAAGTGATCATAAATCCAATATGGGAAATATTGGCTAGATTTGTTGTCATTATGCCTCGTACCTCTATTTAGCCCTAACATTTCCATCAATAACATTCCAAAGCTATAAACATCGGCCTTGTAAGAAACACGACCAATGCTTCTATTCATCAGTTCAGGAGCCACATACCCTATTGTTCCCCTAACTGCAGTGAGAGTCACCGTTGTATTCTCCGTTGAATAAGACTTTGTGAGTCCAAAATCGGAGATTTTGGGTGTGAAATTATCATCTAGAAGTATGTTGTGAGGCTTTATGTCGAAATGTAGGATTTGGATGTTACATCCTATGTGCAAATATTCAATTCCACGAGCTACTCCAATTGCAATCTCAAACTTCCTCGCCAAGCTAAGCCAATTACTCGTCTCTTTACTAAATAAGTACTTCTCGAGGGAGCCGTTAGGCATGAAGTCATAGACAAGGGCGCGTTTGGATCTTTCTGCACAATATCCGACAAGTTTAACCACATTTACATGATGGATCCTTCCAATCGTCGCAACTTCATTGATGAATTCTTGCCCATTTGCTCTAGTCTTGTTGAGTAGTTTGACGGCTACATCATGGCCGCTTCGAAGTTTCCCTTTGTAAACCGAACCACAACCCCCTTCGCCTAGTTTTTCACGAAAACCTCTTGTCATTTTTCTTATGTCTGAGTAGGAATATCGAATTGTTGTGAGACTTGTGTTACTTTGCAGGAACGCTTCTATTGTACTAAACAATGACAAATGCCTTTTTCGAAATTTAATGATCAGAAGCACAAACAAGGAAGGCAATCCAATTAAGATCCTCAGTCCTAGGCAGGTCGTAAGTATACAACCTGAAAGAAATATAACAAGACAACAATCATTAATACAAGTGAAGGACTCAAAGATATTACCGAAATATACATATATATATATGGGGTCATTACAAATAAGCTTATCAATGAGTACTTATTCATAAAAAGATCCAATAAAAAACTTCTTTACCAATAAGTCCACACATGGTCCAGATTTTTGTAGAGGACTAAAATAGCCCCTCATACTTTAATATGCTCCAATTTCATCCTTAACTTAATTTAACTTCAATTTGACCCCAAATTTCACAAATTATTCAATTTTGACCCAATTGTTTTCCCGCTGGATTCCGGCGTTGACCGGCGGTCAACGCCGGCATTGACTTTCATTTTTTTTTCTCTTCTTCCGGATTTTTTGGCCAGTCTCCGGCGTTGACTTTTTCGATTTTTTTTTTTTATTTTTTTATTTTTATATTTTTTTATTTTTGGAACATTTTTTTTTCATTTAAACAACAATATTGCTGTGATTGACAGTAATATTAACTATATTACTGTTAGTTACAGTAAAATTAACTAAACTACATTTTAACACAGTAATATTGCTATATTAATCTCTAGCATAGTAATATTAACACAACAAAACTCATTATTATTGTGTAATAGAGTAATATTACTATGTTGATCGTTCAACAAATGTAAACATAATAAAAAGCCAAAAGAATTAATATTACTATGAGTGACAGTAACATTCCAATAACAACAGTAATATTACCGTCATCCACAATAATATTACAATAGTAGACAGTAATTTTATTACGTTACTCCGTGAATAAATGTGGTTGACAACAATATTACTATAACAACAGTAATATTACCATCAACCACAGTAATATTATTGTGTTTACAGTAATATTACAATAATAGACAGTAATATTATTACGTTATTCCGTGAATAACTCAAACAAAACTAAAAACCAAAAAAAAAATATTGATGTTGTTGACAGTAATATTATTGTGTTTACAGTTATTTTACTGTCAACAACAGTAATATAATTACGTTGACTTGTCAACAAATCAAAAAAAATAAAAAAAAATAACAAAAAATAAAAAATAATAATATTACATTAATTTGCTGCCAACGGCAGCACAATTACATAAATGTATTGTCAACGGCAGTACAATTACGTTAATTAACTGTCAATAAAGTATAATTACGTTAATTTACTGTCAGTGACAGCACAATTACGGTCAACGTTTAGCGGCTAGCTAACGTATAAAAAAAAAAAAAAAAAAAGAAAAGAAAACACTAAAAAAAATCAACGCCGGAGACCGCCGGTCAATGCCGGAAACCAGCGAAACAATCCGGAAGGAAAAAAAAAACAAAAAAAAGTCAACGCCGGAGACCGGCGAAAAAATCCAGAAGAAAAAAAAAATCGAAAAGTCAACGCTGGAATCCGGCAGCAAAAAATTTTGTTTTTGAAAAAAAAAAAGTCAAAATTGAATTTTTGTGGTCAAAATTGGATTTTTGTGGACAAAATTAATTAAATTGAGGTTACAATTAAAAATTGGGTATAAAAGGTTGGGGCTAATATTGGCATATACATGAATGTTTCCTTTGTTTATAATAAATGTTAAAGAGATATACCCCATAAATCTAGAATAATAAACATGCTTGGTTGGGTACTTATACACAAAATCTGCTATATGGTTGGTAGAGAGTAATTAAATATAAACTGCTACATTTAAAATACTAAATAGTATAAAGTAATTAGAAAAGTGTCCCGCGCAAGGCACATACACTATCTAGTACATTAAGTTCGTGAATCAATAATCTCATGTAAAGTAAATTTGTACTTATATTCTCTTTTAGATATTTAATATTTAAAAAAATGGGAAAAAACAGTTTTCATCCATAAACATTTGATCCCCATATTCACAAAAAATACATTTGGTCCTTTATGTTTCAAAAGTTCAACACTTATAATCATTTCAGTCAAATTTTCTTTAGCACTAATGGAATTAAGTGTGCCTTTCACTCACTTAGCTAATGGACTAATAGTAAATTGACGGAAATTGCCAGAAGTGTTTCGCTTTGCTACAGAAGTGCGAGGAATACGAAGAAAGACCATGAATAAGATAGCAATGACAAATAAAAATTCAACATTCATCTATGACGTTTTCCGTCACGATAGAACTGAGCAAAAGAAGGAGAAATACCAAACAAACCAACAATATCGCTTTGATACCATATTACAATACTTGGAAAAGTTTCATGATTAAATTTAATTTGAGCATTATCATCTATTGGGCATCCATACAAAGATTCCACAAAGTAAATGACAGTAAACCTCAATAATATTGAATTATTGAAGAGGTCTACTGACATGCCAAATAAAGAACAAAAAAGAAGATAAAGGAATCACAAAGATTACATATCAGTCTTCTTATTCCACAATATACACCAAAGATTCCACTACGGAATCTACCAACACCATCAAAGTACCACACTAAACCTTGTTTCATCTAGACACGGCCATGGGCCGGTTCACTCCGGTTCGCGGTTCATTTTATTCGGAACCGGAATCGGCCCGTATTATACATGGTTCGGCGGGCCGCCCCGGCCCGCCAGTTCACTCCGGTTCCAGGCCTATCCGGGCCGGCCCGAAAATTTTTATTTATATATATATATATATATATATATATATATATATATATATATATATATATATATATATATATATATATATATATATATATATATATATATATATATATATATATATATATATATATATATATATATATATATTGAAAATTCTTGTTGGATAAATAAATTAAATAATTACATTTAAATAGGAAAAAAAAATAAAATAAAATAAATAAAAGGACTTGAACTTAATTTTGTAGGAAAAAATGGGGTGTGAGGGTATTTATAGGAAAAAAATGGGGATTCAAAAAAGAACAAATAGCGGCCGATTCACCGGGCCGGTTCACTAGGCCGGTTCAACTTTTTAAAGCTTTTTTCAACTTTTTTTAAGGGGTCATTACAAATAAGTCCATCAATGAGTACTTATTCATACAGAGATCCAGACAAAAAACTCATTTACAAATAAGTCCACACATGGTCCAGATTTTTGTAAAAGACTAAAATAGCCCCTCATACATTAATATGCTTCAATTTCATCCTAACTTAATTTAACCTCAATTTGACTCCAAATTTCACAAATTATTCAATTTTGACCCGAAACTTTTTTTTTTTTCAAAAAATGTTTTTTTTCAAAAAAACATTTTTGCAGTCGGATTCCGGCGTTGACTTTTTTTTTTCGTCCGATTTTTTTCGCCGGTTTCCGGCGTTGATTTTTTTTTCGTTTAAACAACAATATTGTTGTGATTGGCAATAATATTAACTATATTAATGTCAAACACAGTAAAATTAACTAAACTACAGTTTAACACAACAATATTGCTATATTAATCTTTAGCACAGTAATATTAACACAACAAAACTCATTATTATTGTGTAATAGAGTAATATTACTATGTTGACCGTTTAACAAATGTAAACATAATAAAAAGCCAAAAGAATTAATATTACTGTGAGTGACAGTACGATTACTATAACAACAGTAATATTACCGTCAACCATAGCAAAATTACAATAATAGACAGTAATATTATTACGTTACTCCGTGAATAACTCAAACAAAACAAAAAATCCAAAAAAATAATAATATTGATGTTGTTGACAATAATATTATTGTGTTTACAGTTATTTTACCGTCAACGACAGTAATATAATTACGTTGACTTGTCAACAAATCAAACAAAATAAAAAAAATAACAAAAAATAAAAAATAATAATATTACGTTAATTTACTGTCTACGGCAGACCAATTACATAAATGTATTGTCAACGTCAGTATAATTACGCTAATTAACTGTCATTGACAGTATAATTACGTTAATTTACTGTCAGTGACAGCACAATAACGGTCAACGTTTAGCGGCGGACGTAAAAAAAAAATAAAAAAAAAACACTCAAAAAAGTCAACGCCGGAATCCGGCGGCGGAAAAAAACGGACCAGCAAAAAAAAAGAAGTCAACGCCGGAAACCGGCGAAAAAATCCGGAAGAAAATAAAAATAATAAATAATTCGAAAAGTCAATGCCAAAATCCGGCGGCAATTTTTTTTTTTTTTTGAAAAACAAAAGTCAAAATTGGAGTTTTGTGGTCAAAATTGAATTTTTATGGACAAAATTGATTAAATTGGGGTTACAATTAAGAATTGGGTATAAAGGGTTGGGGAAATATTGTCATATACATGAATGTTTCATTTATTTATAATAAATATTAAAGGGATGGGCTTATTGGTGAAAGAGATATAACCCCTAAACCTAAAATAATAAAGATGCTTGGTTGGTGACTAATGTACAAAAACCCCTTTTTAATTTTCTTTGTTAAATTTGGGTGAACCGCCGGCCGGCTTGACGGTTCACAGTTCACCTATTTCTAGAACCGGGGCCGACCCGAGGTACACAGGCCGGTTCACAGTTACGGGACCGGGCCGGTTTCGGGCCAAAAACTGGCCCATGGCCGTGTCTAGTTTCACCCAGAAATCCACAAAGGGGAGCACATAATAAACACTCAAAGCTTACACACTCACCAAAATCATATCCCAAACTCAAAGCTCACACACTCACCAAAATCATATCTCAAACCCAATATGCACACCCAATATATGTGGGCCTCCAATCAAATATAACTAGTGGAGACTGTATTGGAGAGTCAAAATCAACCTCTACCATTTCATTTGTTATCTTACTGGGCTAACTTAAGTATACTAGACCTTTCACTTAATGTGATGTGCTTACCCATCACATTATTTAGGCCAGAAACCACTACATCCTCTCATAGTGGTATCCTATTTTAATTTTTATTTCTTTAAAATATTTTTATAGGTGTATGAGTATGAGATTGTAATATATCCAAAATAAGCTGCGTAAATGATCACTTAATTAAATAGAAAACACAAGCAAGTTGCAGAATTCTTACCAATAATCACATACAAGGCCTGAAGTAGCACCCAAAGTTGACCTACATTCATAAGAGTAATAAGAATTAAAAATTCTAAGAAACTTTTCAATCTAATTTTGAAATTGCAAACTGTAATGGAATTATTTATATTTAAGCTGAAGTACCAATCAATTGTTTTTTAAGACAGGTAGCAGTTTCCCCATTTAATCCGCAATCTTCACAGCGATCACCACATAGCACAATGAACCATGAAAGTTCAAACCCATAAACCAGACAACTATGCGCTTGTGAGAGATTCGACAACGTATCGCTTTTCATATTTAAAGAAGTCATCACCATCAGATCTATTCTGCACAAATCCATTACATACGATCCGTTCAACGCGCCCAACTTTACGTAACTGTATTTGCTGTCTGAACAGTGAGAAGTATCCAGAACATGTGGATATTGACTATTGTTGACCACCGGATCATAAGGGCAGCTGACAAAAGTCATAGGCCATGTTATCGCAGGGCTTTTTCTATCGTATCTTTTGATGCTGTAAGTATAACCGGAACCAACAAAATCGGAACCAGATAGAGAGTGTTTGGGGAAAGAGCAATTGTCGCCATTCTGTACAGCAGCATCGGTAAGACGGATTGTGTAGTTGTGGTAATTGATTACTTTGATGAGGTATTTTTGAGAATTGAGATATAGTGAAGTTGTATTGTTTTCGCACGATAGTTCGTATTTGGGATGGCCGCAGTGTTTCGGATCGGTATTGAGTCTGAAAGGATAGCTAATATTGCGAATTTCGCCGCACGAAGAAGGATCACATGGTTTAGGATTAGGATTATTATTATTATTATTAATTTTCTTTCCATTGGATGTATGTAATTGGGTGATGATCCAGTAACAAAAGCATTTCAGAAGGAGTTTTTGCTGGAGCATAGTTTTCAAGTATGTGTAATTTGTGATTTGTGAATTCTCCAAGAGTCTTGATTCTAGTAATGAAGGAAATAGTCAACCATGTGATTTAGTACTCTCGAGGTCAAATTACCAATTGACATTTTTTTATGATTTTTCCAACAACTCTCTTTCTATTTATTTCCATTTCTTTGTGATTGAATTTTTCTTAAGAGAATGTTCATTTTTTTAGTTATATTTATCAATTTATCTACCAAATCATGCGACTTTCTTCACTTGGGTGACTTTGATCGTTAAATTAATATTAGCATCTCATCATATTAAACGGATAATAGGAGTTTTTATGAGAAATTCCGCCACCACTAACATTTATTAATCTACGTCATCTGTTTTTTTCTCAATTAAGTCCACATTTTCAACATTTATCACAAACAATGGTAAATCTGATATTTCTATGACAGAATTAATTACTACAAACCCTTTAAACATAATTCCTAATAAAAAACCATAAATTTGTTGAGAAACTAATAAACAATATACAAGAAGTAGAGAGACAAAGTAGGGAGAATATGTAATATGTTATTCCATATCTTCAAGTGTCCAAATACATTACATGGTGCTCTATATATATAGCACTAGAAAGACCTCTCAAAGGTCATGAGTTACAAGACCATAATGGAATCATCAATAGGTATTATGGTGTGATAATGGTGGGAGTGATGGTGCTTGATGATGGTGAATAATGGTGAGTAATAGTGGTCATCCACACCTTTAAGAAATCATAACACTCCCCCTTGGATGTCCACCATCTATGGAATATGCCTCGTTAAAAACCTTGTTAGGAAAACCCATTGGGACAAAACCTAATCGAATGAGAAAAGAGTACATATCCATGTGAAACTTGCGAGCGTGTCACTGCCTCGTTAAAACCTTGCCAAGAAAAACCCATTGGGACAAAAACTTGGTCGAAGGAAAAAGAGTACAATGTCTTTATAAGCAGTGCTCATGCTCCCCCTGATTTCGACATATGACTTTTAAACATCTTCTCAATGAAGTAGTTGGCAATACTCCGATAAATGAATATGGTAATTTATTGTTTGACTTTGATACAGCCAACTATATCCGCTTTAAGATCCACGGAATTTTCCATAAAGATAGTGTAATACACATTTTACACTTTTGGAACTTGCAATTCGTTCTTTATCTTCTCGAGGGCTTAAAACATCTTTAACTATATCCAATGATTTGACAAACATAATACCACTCAATAGAATGAGTCTTATCCATCTCTTATGTGTATTAATGGATAAAGATTCCATTTAATAGATCTTCTCTTCCAGATAAATTTTGCCCTTCCAAGATTTTTCATCTCAAATTATGTCACCAAATAATTGACTGTCTTTGTGAGCTCTTCGTGAGTCTCCACAAGATTTAGATCATTCACATCTATACCATTTAGATCATGATAATGGTAAGTCAAATTATTTAATCATTAACAAGGTATTCACTGAGGTGAATGTACCATATTTTGAATATAATATGTAAATGGATCATTTCTAGAGTCTAAATCACGAGACCTCTGATTATATGCACAACGCATCTTCATTAGTTTTATGATCCATATAGATATGCGGTAATTGCATCCATATGATGCATGTCAAGTATTTTGAATACCATCATAACGTGATTGCATCATAAAAATATATTTTCAAAAACATTCAAATTTACCGCAATGACTTTACCCACTTTTGTACTAAATGCTTTCACAACTTTATGTGTGATGAGTGCAAGTCAATGTACAATTCATTTCATCAATAATTTCAAATAATCATGGCCAATTGCATTTGTTAATGCATATACTAATGACCAATTAGATGTCGACATCTATCAAAATGTATGAGCTTCAAGCTCTTCACATTATAAAAATAATTGTACATATAGTTATTCGATAACATTTTTAGTACTCCCCATATTTCTTTATAACCAATCAAGAGCTCACTATTTCACTTTCCGGTACCAAATTTTCCTTAGAGAATTATATTAATATAAATGGGGATTGTAGCCTTTGTGGGTACGATCTCTTGTAGAGATCCATATCTTTTCATGTACCATGTATTTTTCTCTTATAGAGAATTTTCTATATTGCATCAATAAAGTTTTTCATAATACTTTATGTGCGTGAGCTCATTATTTATTTTAATAAAAATGTCTTACATGGACAAAACGCGCGCTTTTGAGTTTCACAATGTGGAGGGAGCATTGAGGACTACTTGTCCACTTTATTTTCGAACTCAATATAAAAAAATTCAATTTGGTACATGAATATTCATTCGAAAAGAATTTTTAACTCTTTAAGATATTATATCGGTGCAACAACAAAATTGAGAACTAATAGTCTCAAATGCCTCTCTATTCACTTAGAGAGCAAGCTAACCATGATTTATTTGCCAATCAACTATTTATTGGCACATAATGGTTCGATTTATAATGGTCTTGGTAGCTACCATATAATCATCAATGATTTTCTAATCAAAATATGTATTTCATTTATGCCACCATAAGTGGCAAGTATTCTCATATCATAGTGATGGATATTGGTGTTGAGGCGTCCCCCAACATCGTCTTTAAGGTGAATCCTTTCATAGAATGACATAAGTAATATGATGAGAGTATGATGCTACTAGCGCTAGTAGACTTTAATTGAACTGTATTCACACCACTTATAAGTGTGTTAATCATTCGAACCAACATATATATATCTCCCCCTCTTATATGCATAAATTTTAATTGGTTAGCTGTGTACCATAATCATTTTTCACCCATTTAGAGGATTCACGATGCAATCACAATGTAAAATTTGTCCTTCGAGGACATTCGTTTATAAGCCTTTCATGACAAAATCTAATGTGCAATGCGTCCTTCTTGGACATTTTCTCTTGCACTCATTTGCAATATATTTACTACTTTCAAGTTGCCATTTTATCGATAAATGCATCTAGCATTTTACACATTAAAATTGTTGCAATTGAATTCTTTTTTCTTTTGTGCTTAAATATTTCCATGCACAAATCTAGATGAGAAAAAGATCATTTCATATAATTCACGCCGTTATACAAGAACCGGCTTCTTATCTCCCCCTTAACGGCGGGAAAATTGTCTCATTAAAATGGCAATTGACAATGTATGCCATAGAAATATCTCCCAATAGGAGTGCAAAATATTGCATGGCATAAATAATAAACAAACAACGTGATATCATGTTATGTAGTTGAATATAACTTCGTTTGAGAATCTATCAGATTCTGAACATAAATGGTCAAATTTCAAAACTATGAAATTCAGGGACCAAACTGTAAATTTTGAAAATTTAGGCACCAAACTGTAAATTTTTAAAACTTCGTGAACAAGGCTGCAATTTTTTAAAAAATCAGTGAAAATTGAAAATGTTGAAATAGATTCATAATTGCGGATGATGAATGGAACGAGCTGCATATTCTGAAAAATATTTGGACTCAATCGTAAATTTTTTAAATTTGGGGGACTAAAATGAAAATTTTGAAAACTTTGAAGGTGTAAACTGTAAATTCGAAAAATCAGAATATGCAGAGGGTTTGGAATTTTAACAAGAAAATAAGATCCCCTTTTTTTCGTTAGGATTGAAATTTCATCTCATTCCATCTAGACCAATTATAAAAAAAAAATCATGTACATACCTCCATAGATATGGATTTGGAGTGAAACTTGAAACTTTAATTGATTTGATCAATCTCGTGGCTCCAAAATCAATGCAATTTCTTTTGCTTTTATGTTGGTTCTTAATAAAGCTTATCAACATGCTTTATCATGAAATTGGATATACGACCAATCATTTTTCATATTTCTCATCTCTCTTCCACTTGTAATAAGGAGATAAAATTTATAGTGAATAAGCTTGAGCACCATGATAGCTTTTTATGTCAACATATCTTTTTGATTTTTCTTTAATATTGTTGTTTTCACTTTCAAAGAATAACAACAGTTGAACGAGTTTTGTATTAGGTCACAACTCGTATTATAGTACGATATGCTATTAAAAATCTGTATTTTGCTATTAGGAGTGCAACTTGAGTTTTTATGTTGTCACTTCATCATTATAATATAGATCCTAATTTAGAGAATATTTTCTCTTACAATTCTCCATTATATGTATCTTCAAGACACATATATCGAAATATTTTACTTGTCGTTTTCAAAACAACAAAGTCAAGATTTAAAGAGAGCAAATTATAAAGATGGTCAAATATCTATCTCTCTTTTTCATCATAAGTAACTAGATGTAATGTTACTTTTATGGTGAATTACAGTTTGCACCCCTGTACTATCGAAAAAGTCGCATTCACCCCCTGTACTATCAAAATCTACAAATACCCCCCCTGCTTTTAACAGTCAATGTTCAGACATTTGACAGAGTTGAGTTTTACTGTGCAATTACTCTTCTACCCTCGTTTTTACGTCTGATGAGTGTCGAATTTTCTCGAAGTCTTTTCATTCTCTCTCAACAACACACTCACCCTCTGCCTCTCGTTTCAAATTTTCATATGGTAAAAAGTCTCACAAAAATCTCCCTTTCTCTCTGAGTTTTCGCGAAATTGGTTTGAAGAACTACTGTATGAGTGCATTCGAAGGATGCACTTACTGTAGAAGAAGGTAAGATTTTCAATTTTAGGAGTTTTGTCAACCAAGCCATGAACTTGTGTTGGTACAGTGAATATTTTTTGGGGATTCTTGAATTCGATGAGCTTTGAAGGTTTAGGGTATGTTTTTGAGTAAAATTTAGGTTTTTATTTTATTTTTTATTGTTGTCGATTTTTACTGTTCGTGAAAATTAGGGCTTTTGTCGATTTTTACTATTCGTTGAAATTATGATTGATGTAGTTCAAAATGAAGGACTTTTCAGTTTTTTTATGGGATTTTGTTGATTGAATTTTTTTTTAATCCAATAGGGAGGGAGATTCACAATTGATAGTTTTGACTGCATTGGAGGGAGGACAGTGGAGTTGATGGTTCCAGAAAAATAATACATATAATGTTTGGATCTAAGACACGATTGTTGAGAATTTGAACCATTATAAGACATTTTAGCATGAAAAAAAAAAAGAAACGAAGCTGGAAAAAAAATAGGAATTGAGGTTGAATAAAATGCAGAATTCAGGGAGAAAAGAAAACGGAGAAAAAAAGAGAAAAAAATAGGAAAAAATGAGAAAAAACGAGGAGAAAAGAAAACAGGAGAAAAAATGAGAAAAAACGAGGAAAAAAAGAGAAAAACGAGGAGAAAATAAAATAGGAGAAAAAACAAGAAAAAAGAGGAAAAAAGGGAGAAAAATCGAGCTAAAAAGGTGAAAATTTTGGTGAGAAAAAATGGGCAAGAGTATGCAGCATTTATATAGTGATTTTTGGGGGTACTTTCTTCAGAAAAAAGCCAGCGGCTCTATGAAACGGTCGGTCAACGCGTTTGACAAACGTAGTCAACAGTCACTGTTAACGCCAGGGGGTATTTGTAGATTTTGATAGTATAGGGGGTTGAATGCGACCTTTTCGATAGTACAGGGGTGCAAACTGTAATTTACCCTTACTTTTACTTGTGTGTTCAAGACACATACCCCAAACTAAGTACCCATTTCTTGAAAATGAAACAATAATATTTTGCTCGGTGTGTTTTAGACACATTTTCATTATGAAATATTTGGCTTGTGTCCTCAAGGCACATAGCAATAACACAAATATTTTGTGATATCATGAGAGATAAATGGATCTTTAACTTCAATGATCCAAATTTTACAGTTATGTTCATTCTTGAACTATCAAAGATAATTTTAAACTTCATGATATTTTTGATATCATTGTATCACAGATGAATACCCATTTTGATTACATATATACCATTCAAATCTCAAGGATTGAGTTTTATACCTTGAATTTATGTATTTGATTTAGGGTCTTAAGCCATATAATTGGTACTTAATCGTAAAATCATAGTACCTTGAGTAGGAAATATCCATTAACTAAAATATCAAATTTTGAGTATCATCACTTAGACCTTGAGTCTAATATATTCAATCGAGAATTCTAGTCTTCAAATTTAATCTATGCCTCGAGGCTTTATATTTGATATGCCTCCACATAAGCTTTCAAGCCTTCACATTTAAACTTGGCTTCGAGCCTAAAATTTATGAACTTCGAGTTCTTTTTCGATTGATGGAGCTTTTCAAGTTGCATAAACTAGAGAACAAGTGGTCTTTTTTTAATATATCACTCAAATCTTCTGAGTCACTTGATTGCACGTGCTCGATTTAGGCTTCAAGCCTCAATATATAACAATAATCGTTATAGTACTTTGATCATGAAAGAATCGTACTATAAATTGGGAATACCCATTAACTCAAATGCTCAAGAGTCTTATCATTTAGACTTATATTCAATCGAGATTTCTAATCTCGTATTTAATCTAGGCTCTAGGCCTATAATCGTCCCTTTTGTTTTTAGAACGTCATGTTCATCTCAAAAAATTCGTACGATCTGGCAGAGCTGAGTATTTTAAGCATATCTCTCTCAATCGAGATCCGATTTCGATGATTCAAAATGTTCCGAAAAGCCAACAGAAAATTATACAAGTTTCGTATTTTGAATTTTATGAAATTCGGACATTATCAGGTCCAAAACAGACATCGAAGTACAGACTCGTGAATTGCACGAAAATTCACCTACAACAAAATTAAAATGGTTAATATTTTATTAATTCAAAAAAACAATATTTTTTTTGAAATCAACTCCCTTTTCTCCATATATGGCTGAGATGTTATCCTATGTGGATCATCATTGCTCCAAAAATGAAATAGAACAATCGTTTTGATAACGTGTTGAGAAACTAATAAACAATATACAAGAAGTAGAGAGACAAAGTAGGGAGAATATGTAATATGTTATTCCATATCTTCAAGTGTCCAAATACATTACATGATGCTCTATATATATAGCACTAGAAAGACCTCTCAAAGGTCATGAGTTACAAGACCATAATGGAATCATCAATAGGTATTATGGTGTGATAATGGTGGGAGTGATGGTGCTTGATGATGGTGAGTAATGGTGAGTAATGGTGGTCATCCACACCTTTAAGAAATCATAACAAAATTAACTTTACTTTCATCAATTTTGACCCTAAAATCTTCTTTATTTTGCCGCCGCTGACCGATGGTCAATGCATGTCTTCGGCGGCGATAACTCTTTTCTTTTTTGGAAAGACAAATTTCCAGCCGCTGACCGTCGGTCAATACTGCGGTAAACACAATAATATTATTGTACTATTAGATATTACTGTCAATTACAATACTATTTTTTTTAGGATGTGTTGACCGGTTAAAATAATAATATTAATGTGTTACACAACTATATTATTTTGCAACACAATAATATTGTTGTTCATATTATTGTATGTCACAGTAATATTAATTATTATTGATATTATACTGTTAGATAATAGTATTGCTGTGTTAGACGACAATATAGAAGGTAGTACCTGTCAAACGCAGTCATGTTATTGTTTGTTGTACTAAACAAAAGTGCTTTGGTAAAAAAAATGAAAAATAAAATCAACGCCAGAGACTGGCTTTGACCGCCGGTCAATAGCGGCAAAAAACAAAAGTCAACGCCGGAGATTAGCTATACATACGAAAATTATCAAAATTCTTCATTTTTTTAGAGATACATACGAAAATCATCAAAATAATTAAATATTTCAGATTTTAATTGAAATGGATTATATCTTAATCGAATCATTTTATAATCTAATAACAAATAAAAAAGACAAAGATATGATACATAGGAGTATAGACAAAAAATGTATGTTCAATTGTTTTGTGGGCTATTTGCTAAACACACTCAAGTCTAATTTGCATTCATATTAGGGTAAATATCACTTTCCCCTCTAGTACTTTGGCTCGATATCACTTTACTATTTTCTATTTTCAACAGTGGCATCGATTTGCTCTCTGTTCTTGAAAATTTGTCTCAATGTGGCTCTCGCCATTAGTTTTCAGACCTTTGATCGTAACACCGTTTGATGTAAGTCCGAAAATTACAAAACCGCAACCCCCTCCCAGTTTAAATAATTATTAAAAAAAATTATGGTTGCCGTCGTGGACTATGCTTTCTCGTTGTTTTGAATTTTTTATTTGTTAGTTTTTGTTTTTTTATTATTTTTTTCTTTAATAATTATTTAAACTGGTAGGGGTCGCGTTTTTGTAATTTCAGAGTTTAGACCGAACGGTGTTAAAGCCAAACGTCTGACAATTAACAACAAGGGTCACATTGATACAAATTTTCAAGTGCATGAGGGACAAATCGATGCAATCGAGAGTAGAAGGGGATAAGGTAGTACTGAGCTAAAGTACAAGGAAGCAAAGTGAAATTTACGCTTCTTATTATGATACTCATATTTTATCCATTTTGCTAAAAGTCGGAAAACTTGAACAACTTCGGCTTGAAATGTACCTTCTTTCCCTCCACCCTATCCCCGCCCACCGCCTAATAAATGCAACCATTAAGCATTTTCTTTAAGAGAATTTTGGCCCGCTAAAAATTGTTTAAGGATTCTCATAAGACCTTTGTGATTGAAATATATTTATGTTCAGAGTACTCTCGAGTTAATGTCATTTTACGAAAAAACCCTCTCAAATTTCCATAATTATGAGAACCCTCCTAATGTTTATTGTCGTCTTTCAAGGAATTTTTTTATACTATGGAATATTCTTGAAAAAGTACCAATTTTACCCTCTAGGGTAGTTGTGATAATAATATTTCATGAGAAGGGTAATTGTAAAAAGAATTGGAATAAAATATGACCAGTCGTACCCCTCGTTGTGTATGGGGTTTTATTGTAATGTTTATCATTTTTGTTTTAGGAGTAATGTTTGTCATTTAAAATTGTGTTAATACTTAATTATGATCCACCACATCTACTTACATTATTTGGTCTATTGAATTATTTAATGGAATCAAACCTTAAGATACTTTAAGTAATTATGGATACTGTAGACGCATAAAATTAATTAATTGGTTAATTAAATTAGCCAATTAAATTGTGTCTAAATTAAATTATACCTTGTCTTGCAAGACAAGTCATGGGGATAATTATCAATTAATTATTGGCCAATAGGATTATTTCTTCTCTTCCAAGTTATAAGAGATAAATATCAATTTAAAGAGAGCCAATCAAATCGCGCCACGTCATCAAGCAGACTTTAAGTAGGACTCTTATTCTACCACTATAAATAGGGACCCTCCCTACACAATTCAAGGCACAACTCAAGAAGAATAAAAACCGTAGGAGAAAATTCTCTCTACAATATTCAAGTCGTTCTTCATCAAATTCAAGGCGTTCTTCATCAAATCGAAGGAGTTCATCAAATCGAAGGTGTTCTTCATCAAATCAAGGCGTTAAAGCGTTTAATTCGAGATTACGGTGCTAAACCCTCGAATTAACGTTATTAACATCAAATCAAGATCGAAGGAAGATTGAAGGGCCAAATCCATCAAGAACTCCAAGATCTTCAAGTCAAAATCCGTCAAAGTTCAGCGTTCGATCCGAGATTCAAGTCGCAAGACCCTCGGAAGACGTTATTCAAATCCAAATCAAATC
Organism: Erythranthe guttata; assembly: GCF_056151865.1. Classification (NCBI taxonomy): domain Eukaryota; kingdom Viridiplantae; phylum Streptophyta; class Magnoliopsida; order Lamiales; family Phrymaceae; genus Erythranthe; species Erythranthe guttata. The sequence continues at coordinate 12,292,867 of NC_142537.1, forward strand.
CGGAGAAGAACAAGTCAACGACTCGTCTCCGAAATTCAAAGTCAATCATATATTTTTCTTGAGAGAATAATCAGAGGATTAAATTAGAGTTTGTAACCCGCAATATTTTATTTTAATTCAATAAATTATTTTTGTGCAAGTTTTTCTTGTTTGTCTAAATCGCAGATAAGAATTTGTTGCTACAAATTTTGGCACGCCCGGTGGGACATCTCTACCTCTCATCTCTTCTCTCTCTCGAAGATCCTCGATGTGTTGCAGCTGCAAGCGTCCTCCGAGACTAACTCGACGCCTCAAACCATTCAGAAAGGCTTACCACCTCTTGTCAACACAAGCGCAGACGTGGAAGATTCAAAACGAGATATTTCACAGCCCATGCCTCGTTCAACATCAAGCTACTCATAGGTGGCATCCGTCATGACAACAAACGCTACAACCATGGAGGAGCAAATTGCAAGTTTGACAAAGGCCATTGAGGGACTCGCAAAGCATGTTCAACAACGAGATTCTCAAATTGCCGAGTTGATCAACAAGATAGACAAAGCCGATGCTAGTCAAGCTGTGGAGAATCGGATAGAGGTTCAAGACGAAGTCGAGACATCCACAAAGCCACAACCAGTTGAAAACGAGAAGGCTCCAGCTCAAGAACTTCAAGTTTCTCCCGAAGGGCTGATTCATGTAGATCAAGTGATGACGCTGATCAGTAGAACAATCAAAGACAAGTTGGAAGGAAGCTCGAAGTTGCCATCAACCTATGTCAAGCCATACACGCAAAGGATCAATGATCTAAAGATGCCAATGGGCTATATACCTCCAAAGTTTCAACAATTTGACGGCAAAGGCAACCCCAAGCAACATGTGGCACACTTCGTCGAGACTTGCAATGATGCCGGGACGCACGGAGATCACCTCGTCAAGCAATTCGTCCGATCGCTCAAAGATAACGCGTTTGATTGGTACATTGATTTGGGGGCAAACTCCATCGATAGTTGGAAGCACTTAGAGGAAGAATTTATCAACCACTTTTACAGCACTCGAAGAACAGTCAGCATGATTGAGCTCACCAATTCCCGCCAGTGGAAGAAGGAACCTGTCATCGACTACATCAACCGTTGGAGAAATTTGAGTCTTAATTGCAAGGATCGACTACCTGAGACATCAGCTATTGAACTGTGCATCCAAGGAATGCAATGGGGACTCCGATATATCCTTCAAGGAATTCAACCTAGAAGTTTTGAAGAGTTGGCCACTCGAGCGCATGATATGGAGTTGAGCATAACTGCAAATGAAGTCAAAGAACCTTCATTCCAAAAGTCGTACCAGCTTAAAGAAGAACATGTTGAAGAAGAACAAGAAGATCATGAGGATGGGGGCAAGTCTTTTGAAGAAACAACATCCTATGCAATGTGACAAGCCAAATCAAGTGAAGCACTCCCTGACACGAGTTTAAAAGGTCTACATGTCCAAATCAAATCAAATACTCCTTGACACGAGTTTAAAAGGTCTACATGTCCAAATCAAATCAAACACTCTTTGACACGAGTTTAAAAGGTCTACATGTCCAAATCAAATGAAGCACTCCTTGACACGAGTTTAAAAGGTCTACATGTCCAAATCAAATCAAGCACTCCTTGACACGAGTTTAAAAGGTCTACATGTCCGAATCAAATGAAATACTCCTTGCGAGTTTAAAAGGTCTACATGTCCAAATCAAACACTCCTTGACACGAGTTTAAAAGGTCTATATGTCCAAATCAAATGAAGCACTCCTTGACACGAGTTTAAAAGGTCTACATGTCCAAATCAAGTGATGCCCTCCTTGACACGAGTTTAAAATGTCTACAAGTTTAAATCAAATCAAGGCTCCTTGATACGAGCATAAACTATCTACATATCCAACTCAAATCAAGGCTCCTTGATACGAGCATAAACTATCTACATATCCAAATCAAGTCAAGGCTCCTTGATACGAGCATAAACTATCTACATATCCAACTCAAATCAAGGCTCCTTGATATGAGCATAAACTATCTACATATCCAAATCAAGTCAAGGCTCCTTGATACGAGCATAAACTATCTACATATCCAAATCAAGACAAGGCTCCTCGATACGAGCATAAACTATCTATATATCCAAATCAAGTCAAGGCTCCTCGATACGAGCATAAACTATCTATATATTGAAATAGAGTCAAGGCTCCTTGATACGAGCATAAACTATCTACAAATTCAAGTCAAATGCTCCTTCAGCACGAGCTTAAACTGCAAATGTTTCTCCTTGTCCACATGAGTGTAAACTGTGCATGACATCCCTCAAAAGGATATATTTTGAACTACGTTATGACTTGATCCCTTTATAGGGTACGTAGGCAACTTAGAATCTCTCTAAATCCAGTCATGATTTCAAAAGTTATATGTGCTTTGCTAGATCAAGCTGCAATTGAAGTTGAGCAATTATCGAGACTCGTCCACTCCAAGATGCATTGTCCGTGAACAAGTCTCGAGGGGGCATTTGTAGACGCATAAAATTAATTAATTGGTTAATTAAATTAGCCAATTAAATTGTGTCTAAATTAAATTATACCTTGTCTTGCAAGACAAGTCATGGGGATAATTATCAATTAATTATTGGCCAATAGGATTATTTCTTCTCTTCCAAGTTATAAGAGATAAATATCAATTTAAAGAGAGCCAATCAAATCGCGCCACGTCATCAAGCAGACTTTAAGTAGGACTCTTATTCTACCACTATAAATAGGGACCCTCCCTACACAATTCAAGGCACAACTCAAGAAGAATAAAAACCGTAGGAGAAAATTCTCTCTACAATATTCAAGTCGTTCTTCATCAAATTCAAGGCGTTCTTCATCAAATCGAAGGAGTTCATCAAATCGAAGGTGTTCTTCATCAAATCAAGGCGTTAAAGCGTTTAATTCGAGATTACGGTGCTAAACCCTCGAATTAACGTTATTAACATCAAATCAAGATCGAAGGAAGATTGAAGGGCCAAATCCATCAAGAACTCCAAGATCTTCAAGTCAAAATCCGTCAAAGTTCAGCGTTCGATCCGAGATTCAAGTCGCAAGACCCTCGGAAGACGTTATTCAAATCCAAATCAAATCCGGAGAAGAACAAGTCAACGACTCGTCTCCGAAATTCAAAGTCAATCATATATTTTTCTTGAGAGAATAATCAGAGGATTAAATTAGAGTTTGTAACCCGCAATATTTTATTTTAATTCAATAAATTATTTTTGTGCAAGTTTTTCTTGTTTGTCTAAATCGCAGATAAGAATTTGTTGCTACAGATACCTAATTGGTGCTTTGGCAATTAGATCATACTTCAGGAGGAGTTGTGTAATTTACAACTTTTTTTTAAAGTTTTTATGTAACTTAATTGAGGGTATTATAGACATTTCATACTTTTGTTTTAAAAGATCAGGGCAACCGAATCAAAGGGCTTTGAGTGTCTGGTAATTAATATTACGTGAGCGGCTTTTTGATTTTGTCTACCCATCTATTCCGAATTGTTTTATCTTCTAGTATGTTAATGTTTTTGGAGCAAATTGCATATAATAATCTCAAGGAGGAGGACTTAATGGAGCGAATTGCATATAATTTCAAAGAGAACGACAAATACATATATGTTCACACCAAAAACAGTTTTCAAATAAAATTCATCCTTGTGCCTTTTTTCTAAAGGGTCTATTTGATATACACCCCTAGAATGAAAAATAAATAGGGATAGGTCCACCACTAAAATTATTCATTTGAGATACCCCTGGAGAGGTAAAAGTACTATTATGCCCTTAAGTGCAATTTTCGTCCAACTGCATTCAGTATTTTCGCCCCAACATGCATTTAGCATAATGCCCAACTACATTAAGCATTTTGGCCTGCATTTATCATTTTTATAGATTTTTTAATAAAAAATATAAATGTTTATTTTATTATTTTTTTATATATACCCTATTTTTTTAGTTTTTTTTTAATTTTTTTTAATATTTTAAACAATTTTTTTTTTAATTTTTAATTTTTTAATTGCTTTTTAATTTATTTTTTTATCTTTTAATTTTTTTATTTGTTTTGATAAATTTACTGTACTGAAATTGACTACACATGACTATAGTATATACTACACATAACTATAGTATACCACAGTCATGTATAGTTATATGTAATCATGTATTGTCTTTTTACCCCAAAATTAATCTATACCAACAACAAAGTTCACAATTTTAATCTTGATATTATAAATCAAATAACCCCAAAAACATTGAAAAAACACAATCACATGCATATAATCTTCAAAACATGAACACGCATTACTATACATTAAAAAACACATAACATACATATAACTATATGTTACTACACGTGACTATAGTTATATACAATTATTTATAGTTATATAAGTGACATAAGTCTGGAGTACTGTAGTATGAATGCAACTTCACGTACAACTTCTCTGCATCTTATTCTTTGCATCTCATAATGTTATATAGAGCAAAACCTGTGACAAAAAAATACAAGTTAAAGAAAACGAAGAATAAAATGAAACAAGCGAATTACATTACATGAAAAAATACAAAAAACAATAAACAATGAAAGACATTTTTTGATAAATTACTTTGGTGAACTATAGTCACAAGTAGTTATGTGCATTATTGTTACTGCATATGACTAGATATGACTATATGTAGTCAACTATAGTCATATGTAGTTATGTTCATTCTTGTTACTACATATAACTATATATAACTACATGTATACAATCACATGTGACTATATATGTATATGAATAAAATTCATCTACACCATTAAAAAAAGTTCACAGCAGTTTAAGATAATGAATTATGCAATCTCTGCCAAATGTTGCTGCAACATTCATTATACTTTATTAAAAAAAAATCAAACATACTTATTGGGCTTTGTGCAGTTTCCAATATACCACCTTGGTACTAATACAACCCATAGAAACTTGGTGAATTAAATCACGTAATGAACAAAACCTCCCTACAGTAGCATTACGCTGTGACGATTAATAAAATTTTTGCCAGCTACTATGAAGTCATGTCATAACATAGAAGACAATATTCAGATCCCAAATCCGCAGGGGAAATTTAAAACGAATCTAAAACGAAGACGGGAAAAATGGAGCACGGGAAATATATAACGAATCTGAAACGAAGACGGGAAAACGGAGCAGGGGAAATATATAACGAATCTAAAATGAAGACGGGGAAAACGGAGCAGGGGAAATATAAAACAAATCTAAAACGAACACGGGGAAACCGGATCGGAGCAGGGGAAAAATAAAACGAAACAGCAGAAAACGGAGCACCTTGAAGATGTAGATCTCGTACTTCTCCACGCTCTTCTTCGTCCCCTTCTTCTCTCCACCGAATGTCGCCTTGCCGGCGTCGTTGGAGAGCGTCTTGCCGGCCTTCGGCTTCTTCTCCGCCGCCGGAGACTTTTTTGTGCAGTTGTTTTTTTTTTGGTGAGAGAGAGTTAGAGAAAGGGAGAGATGAACATAGATAGAGTGAGTGAGATACGTAACGACAGTTTGTGGGTGTGGGTGTGGGTGAAGAGAGAGAAAGGGTTAGGGCATGTATTGAATTGAAACTACAAGGGCAAAATAGGTACTTTCAGTTGTTTATGGGGTCTCACTAATTAAGATAAGAATTTGGGTTTTTGACTAGGATAGAAAAATTTATTGGACCTCCTCATATATATCTTCAAAACTAGGGGGTTATCACTCAACCCTTTTCTAAAACACATCTCATGATATAATTTAAATCATTTCCATCCATTAAACTCTAATTCATACACTAATGACTACACTAACCACTATCTTCACAACTTTTTGCTTTTTTTTTTCGAAAATAATTTTTTTTGTTCTGAATTTATTTTTTCTGACAGTTTTCTGGTGTTGACTTTTTCATTTATTTTCCTAAAAAGAAAATTTCTGAACTTTTTCCATGCGGGCCACTGGCATTTACCGCCAGTCTCTAGTGGTAATTTTTTTCAAAATAAATTCCCCTAAATTACTTACTATCTGTGACAGTAAAATTGAAGGTCGGACGGTAACATTTACTAATATAACTGTCACAAACAGTAATGTCGTGGACAGTAACATTGCACGCCAAGACGATAAAATTAATTAATACATTAATATTAATGTGTTAACAACAATATTACTCTTTGAGACATTAATATTGCAGTTTTGACAGCAATATATTAACACAGTAATATTATTGTCTTTGATACCAATATCGCAGGCCAAGATAGTGATATTTATGATAATAGTTTTTCGAGGAAAAAAAAAAGTCATTGCCAGAGATCGGTGGCTAACCTGCCGGAACAAAAAAAAAACTTCAGAAAAAAAAAGTTTTCAAAATAGAAAGGCATAGACAAGGGTCAACGCGGCGGATCGTTGGGCCTACAATATCTTTACCTACTAGGCCACGAGCCCAATTTAGAAGACCACCACTACAAAGGCCCAATCACATTCAAATAAGGTTTGGGCCCGACAAATTAACTTCAGCCTAGTTAATGAGGCATCCATAAAGATTTATTTCATTTGTTAATGTACGTTCTATTATCCAAGCAATTCAACTGCTCATATTCTCTCAACTATTTCTACAGTCCGCACGTCTAACTTGAGCGTCTGAGGGGTTTCCACCGGATAAACCACGACTTAGTTTACGTGTACTCTGTTCGCAGGAGTCTCAAGACCATCTAGCTCGTGAGCCAGTGAGCTACATTTCTCTTCGAGGTCATCCTACTAAAACTACTACAGGCAATCTGATTTTAGCATCATTATAATGGTGACGTCTGTGGGAAGGTATACTAGATCACGTAGCGCGCAAGATACCCTTGAGACATCTGGTCGGATTGAGCATGACACTGCTAATAACCTCCTGCCTCACCGAGGCTCTGGCTTACCGCTTCTCGCTCCCCGTATTTGGGATCCAACGCAAGTCCCTCCTCGCGAGTCCCCCACCTAGGACTCATCAGGGTCAACTTCAACCTACTTCTCAAATGGTTCAAATAACCGAAGACGCCCTTCAACACATGATCGCAGAAACCTCTGCCCGTATTTCCACTGAAGCAGTGGCATGATACATCGCCACAACGAGAGCCAACGCTCATCTTGAGGCTCCACCCGTGGTACAACCACCTCCACCGTCGCAGGATAACGAGTGCCAAACAATATGTCGTCGGCATCCACCTCGGACCCTAGGTCTCGGATGCAACAATCATCATCGAGAGGCAGGAACTTGGTAACAACACCCACGTTCACCTCCAAGAGGCAACGCCTCTCGCCAGCGAGCTCCTCCACTCAATGGTAAAGCATATGAAATCAATAGTCGGGTATCTCGCTGGAATCACCTTCCCCACTTAGGCAATCTATAGGTGGAAGGGCAATAGCTCCAATAAGGCGTAATCCCTTCACTGTTGCCATACTCAATAAGATACTACCCCAAGGGATCTCGGGTCTGCTGCAGTTCGATGTAACTAGTGACCTACAGGAGCACCTTGAAAAGTTCTACGCCATGGTGGAACTATATGGCCCTATTGATGATGCTTTGTGCAAAATGTTCCACTCAACGCTCTCCAAACGAGTCATGAGTTGGTTCAACTCCTTGCCCACTAGGTCAATTGAAGCTCTCTCCCAACTGTCAGATCGCTTCACTAACCAGTTCGCTATCAAAAAATTACGCTAAGACTCTCGCGTACCTCTTCACTATCGCCCTGAGAGAGGGCGAAACCTTCTACAACTATGTTAAGTCTATATTTTTACACTTAATTATATCTTTTAATTGGAGCTTTTGGTGAATTTTATTGATGATTGGTGCTTAAAGTTTTGATTTATTGTGTTTCACGTACAAATTGAAGAATTGAATAATTTGAGAATCAAAACTGCAATTTAGAAGAAAAGATAGACAAAAATTGGAGAAGTCAACACCACTAGACATGTCAAGATCTCAGACGGCCGTCCGAGAAATACACTAGGAATCCAGACGCCCGTCCGAAGCAAGAAAGAGAAAAATAAACCACGCTATTTCAGAAGTCCGTCCGAAATGGAGAACAAATCTCCAGACGGTCGTCCTAGTAGGCGGAGCTGCGCAGTAGGGAATTTTCAATTGTACAAGAAAACTGCCTTTTACCAATTTTTCTCACCTTATAAAAGGCCATCTCAAGCACAAAGCTAGGAGTCCTCTCTTTTTACGCAATTTCGAGAGCAAAGGAGCAATAACGAAGACGAATAATTTGAAGACTTCAAGCATAGTTTTTATCTTTCATAAACTCTTTTTATTTAGATTTTAATTTAATCATGAGTAGCTAAGCTCTTTATTTCTAGGATTTAATTTTGAACCCTATGTGGGATTTATGAACCCTTCTATGATTTTATGCAAGTTTTAATTCCAAATTATTTCTTTTACTTGCTTTATTAAGTGCATGAAACTTACCACTTTATCTGATTTTCTGTTATTGTAGAACATGGGTAGAAGAGCCTTTGTTGTATTAACATAGGAATATTGTTAATCTCTTAGGTAGTCATTGTAACGCCCCGCATTTCCATAAGCATATTATATGAAATTATATTGAGTAAATCGATTATCTCCATTTCATGAATTAACAAGTGAATGTTTATTGCATCCTAACTGTTTATGTGATTTATAATATTTGATTAAATGTGCGGTCGACTCGATTTGATTAAGTGATTAAGTAATTTTATTTATGTGATTAAATGAATTATGTGCTTTAAATGAATAATTATCTACGCTAATAATGATATTGAATTTTGATTATATTGATTTGTCTCTCGTGTACATGCTTAATTATAATTTAAATGATCTCATGAGAATCATGCTATGATAATTAATCTATCTAATATTTGTTTTACGATTTATGGTTTAGTGAATGTAGATGCATATATGAATGTTGTGTGTATATATATATGCTACGTGAGTTATGATGTGGTAATTAATCTATGCAATTTATCTCTAATTGTTTTATGATTTAATGAGTATAGATATATCTATGAGAGTTGTATATATATGTATCATGTGTGTGCCTTATGTGTGTGGTGTATGCATGTGCCGTGTATTATTGAGGGATTAATGAAATCCTTGACTTGCAAATATTTGATTAATTGCGATTTGGACCCCCATGGTTTTAGATATTTCATTAGAGCCCTATGAAATTTCCTCTCCTTTTCTCCATCATTTCCGGCAAATTCCATCCCTTGAGTAAAATATCCTCCTACTTTCCAAGCATAAGTCATGTAATGTAATTAATAATTCCTCCCCTTTTCTTCCTACCTTCCTACGGCAATTGATACAACCCCAATTTCTTCCCAAAAGTCTTCTCCTTGGGGAAGAAGAAATCAGCAGCTCTCTCTCTCTCTCTCTCTCTCCCATCTATTTATATCTTCAAACACGGCTAAAAACGGGGGGATCGATTCTCTTCTCCAGTACAAATACACAACTACAAATAAATCAATGATTTCTCAACTAAGAACTTCAGAGAAGCAGGGGATAGCCTCCAAGTTCAGCCCCAAAAGTCTTCAAGCCAATAATCCTTCGGTTTGCTCTTTCCCTTTGTCTTCGATTTTATTCAAAGGGGTAAGGACTTTGGTCTTTACTGCATTGATGATAAATAATAAGGTATGTTTATGTGTTTAATTGATTCATATGTTTAGGAATCGGATTTAGGGATTTAGGTCAAGAAATATAGATTTCAATGAACCCTAGTTCGATTTCCAGATTCGTAGCCTCAGATTCCAGTGCATGTTTCATCGATGATTTATTTTCTGAAAATTATGAAATTAATTGTGCGTATAGATATTTCTGTTAGCTTCGTTTTGATACATGGTATGTGTAATTTGGAATTATATTGATCAAGTTATGAATCGTTTTCTGAAACTGCACGATTACTGAGTCATCTATGATTTATGTGTTAAATTATATTTTATCTTATTCCGATTCATGCGATTCTAACTGGATATGATTATAGACTTATAAATCTGATTCTCAGAGAAGTTTCATGGCGTTTCGTTGAAAGAATGATTTAATTGGTATTTTTAAAGTTGAATGCTCTGTTCTGAAATTCTGCTGGTGTTACTGTACTAAATGAATTATTTCTCTCCCATGGATAAGTATTTTACTGAACTGTTTTAACTTGGTATAAATCACATATATTTGAAGGTTTTGTGGAAATTTCATAATGCTTGTATGTACGGTTTAAGAGATATGAAATTTCAAAGTTGAAGTACCGAAGCTGCCAGATTTCCTTGTAGTTTTTTGGAATAGAGTATGTGGATTTGAATTTCATATATTATGTGCGTATGTGCTATTATGATTATCGTGTGCTTATATGTTAATATAAATGTATAACCTAGAAAACGCATGAATGATGCATTTAGGATAATCACGTTGGTATGTTATAATTATGAAAGTGGTTATATGAAATAATATGATAATCCCCTTCTCTTGTATGTGATACCTCTTGTATGTGGTACGTGTACGTTGCATAATATATGTGAATTACAAGAATGTTTATTTATGTGTTTTGAATTAATTATGTGAGTCATTTGAATAAGAAGTTCTAAGGAAGAAAATGGTTTGAATATGTTTGTTAGCTATGTGGTTAGGTGTTTATGTGTTTATTATGCTAAGCGCAAGTTCGATCTAACATGGTTATATTATTGGAGTTGAATAATTTGTCATTTATGGTATTGCATGGTCAAGTATAGGGACGTCAGAATCTTAATATGGTGATCGGTCGAGTAGACACGGGAATACGAGGGGCCAGTATTCCAACTACGGCACTATAGACTAGAGTGGGTAGCTCCCCTCAAAACAGGCTCAGAATATCGACGTCCACTACCGATAACCATGTTATGAATCTGATAGGGATACCGTCACATTATAGTATTTGTGTTGACATAAAGTACGAGAATGTTTATTAATGTGTTCTGAATTGTTTATATGATTTGTCATTTATGATAATTGCATGGTCAGTATAGGAAGTCAGAATCTTAAATGGCTATCGGTCGAGTAGACACGGAAATACGGATGGGCCGGTATTCCAACTACGGTACTATAGATTATAGAGTGGATAGCTTCCATTAATAAACTGGCTCAGAATATCGACGTCTATTACCGATAACCATGTTATGAATCTGATAGGTATCCCGTCATATTGCATCTATGTGTATATTTGTTAATATAGACTATAGGGACTGGATGTCTATATGTACTACAGCTAATTGGTCGTTGCATCTCCACGTTAATACAACATTTTGTTTACGTGAATACACCTTGTGAGTATACGTTAAGCAGGGGAAACTCGTCGCCCATGTCAAGGTTGAGGTTCTCGAAGCGGTTATGGAAACTGGTGGAGCGGAGTTCGAGGAATCACGAGCTTTTATATCGACCGACTAGTTCCAAAGATTATATTAGTCACTTTCTCTTTAAGTGTTTTAACTTTAGAAGTTTATAGTTGTATTTATAATGTACTTTATTTAGGAATCTAGTCTATTAAACCGGGGTGTATGTAAAATAAAGTTATTTTGTGTTCCGCTGTATTACAAGTATTGCTTTAAAACCCCGTCTATGTTGAAGTAGCACTCTTTATGAAAATTATATCTTTCAAGTGTGGGTTATGTTTTGAAGAAAGAAAATGCTTTGACGATTTCCAAACTTATTTTCTAAAGGATCAAATAAGATCCGAAGGTTTTAATAAAGTTCATTTTTCTAAAAACTGTTCTTAATTATATAAACGACATGGAGGGTGTTACAGTCATTATTGAGATTGTGCTTCATGTTGTGTTCTAGATTTAATTGCGTAGGAATACATTAATTCAATCTAGAATATTAGAATCGTAATACACGCGGAAGCGGGCTATGATTAATTTAGCATCTCAGGTTAGTAATCCGATTTAATAACTTGCATAATTGTTGGAATTGGGGAATTAATAATCACAATAGGGAAGAATAAAATTATAGGCTTGTTTACTCTGATAACTCTTCATGTTTAATTGTTTTTTTGCTCTTGCCTGTTGAATTTAGCTTAATTTAGTTTAATCAATCTTCTCTCGACTGTGTAGGATGGCTTGATCACAATTGATAGAATTTAGTGATTAGAATTAGATAATTTAATATTCTTTGTTGGATTGATATTCGTCTTAATTGTCCACTATATTACTTGTTCGATACGTGCATTTGCGTGTAGGTCAAATCACCAACACGCATTCAATGATTTGAGGCAGCTCATGAAGTTCCTAACATGGGAGGAGGCATGCACTCTGGAATCATTCAACAAAACTTGAAGCAAGGTAGATTCAAGAAATCTATCGCGAGAAGACCTCCCACCACTCTGTAAGAGTTATTAAGTCGCGCTGAGAAACACGTGCTCATCGAAGAGGCTTTAGCCCTCACTCCTTCTAAGAGGAAAAGTATTGATGATCACTTCGACACCCGACGACGAGATGACCGACGGCAATCGTTGACATCTCAGTGATAATCTCCTTCCACGTCCCTGGACTTCTAATGATGTCAATGACACGTGGAGTCTTTCGAGCCCATAATAACTCTGATCGCACCATCCTAAACTGGGGGGCTATCCCTTCCCAAGGATGATGCATCCCCTCATCTCTCTGCAACAATTGGGTGACCCGCCTGCAGCCTCGTTGGCCCCTCATTGCGAGACAACTCCCACGAAGAGTCAACCTGCTCGGGGCTACAAGCGTGGGAACGACGTGAAAGAAGCACCTACAATTTATACTTAGTATAAATTTTGTTATTTCGAGCGATTCGGTCCCTACGTATTTATTTTCATTCGCCTTAAGCAGGCTTGTAACATTTAAACTTTCAATGAACGAATAAAACACGTTTTCCTTCTTACTCTCAACGTTGTTACTGTTTCACTACACAACTATCAGCTCAAGGTAACATTATTACAACCCTAGAAACACTTAGAGCCATTATGGTGATATATATACCCTGGCCAGCTTGATTACCAAAATCTCTCTACTTGTTTTTAACCGGTCCTTCATTTAAAAGGTGGCCACGGTACTACATACTTACGACCCGTGAGGTCTAACAAGGGGCATGATCCCCATCAAAGAATCTTGACTGATTGATGATCCCCTCATCAAGTACATCACGCACGAGGCTAAATATAAACAAATACAAGCAACACGTCAAACGATTGACAATGTCAAACAATATAAACCTCAAACAAAATAGTAGTGGGAAAACCCATCTACTCCAAGTATGAAGATACATCAAGTACTCCGCCCACATATAGGGGAGCACATATCCTATCAAATACCTATACTACACTTGTTACTCCTGTTACGAGCCTAAGTCTCTCCCGCGGTATCGTCATCTGCCTCACCAACATTTGTTATCACGGTACCCGCATCGCACGCACCGCCTCACGGTCACGCCCCTCCGGCCCATGCGCCAACGCGCCTTCACGCCCTTCCGGCCCGCGCGTCAACGAGCCTTCGCGCCCTTCCGGCCCGCGCGTCAACAAGCCTTCGCGCGACTTGTGCTCACGCGCCTCCGCCGCCGCCGACCACCTCAAAGTGCGCGCCCTCACCTCGTGAGGCGCGCCGCGCATTCGCACGATATTCTCCAACCCCGAGGCATGTGGCCTCACCTCATGAGGTGCGTCACGCGTTCGCGCACCCGCCCCTGCTAGGCGTCCGCGCTGCGCACCCCGCCGTGCACCCGCCCTCGGTCGCACCCTAAGCTGCCGTTGCCCGACCTCCGTTGAGGAGGCGCGGCGCCGGAACGCCACAGTGCGCCTTTCCGCCGCCACGTGCGGTTCCCAACCCAACCTCCATGCCCAAAGGTAACGCTCTAACGCGAGACTACAACAATTTTTACTCTCGACACAATCTGGAACCCGTTTTGACTTGGCTCCCACATCAACTCGAGAGTGGGGTACTTAATGATATGCCTAATTGGGCTAGCCCAATGGGCCTACAATTTCATTACCTATTGGGTCACGAACCCGATTTAGAAGCCCCAATCACCTTCAAATAAGGTTTGGGACCGAAAAATTAACTTCAGCCCAATCAATGAGGTATACATAAGGATTTAAATCATTTGTTAAGGTACGTTCTATTATCCAAGCAATTCAACTGCTCATATTCTCTCAACTATTTCTACTATTCGCACGTGTGACTTGAGCGTCGAAGGAGTTTCTGTCGGATCAACCCCCTACTTAATTTACGTGTACTATGTTCACAGGAGTCTCAAGACCATGTAGCTTGTGAGCCAGTGACTACGTTGCTCTTCCAGCTCATCCTACAGCAACTGTAGCAACAAATTCTCATCGGCGATTTAAACAAACAAGAAATACTTGCACATAGATAATTTATTAAATGAAAAATAAATATTGCGGGTTACAAACTTTAATTTAATCCTCTGATTCTTCTCTCATGATTAATATATAGTTAGCTTTGAAAATTTGGAGTCGGGTCGTTGACTTGATCTTCTCCGGATTTGATTTTGAATTTGAATAACGTTTTGGGGAGGGTCTTGCGACTTGAGTCTCGGATCGAACGCTAAGCTTTGACGATCTTTGACTTAAAGATCTAGGAGTTCCTAATGGATTTGGCCCTTAAATTTTCCTTCGATCTTAATTTGATGTTAATAGTGTTAATTCGAGGGTTTAGCACCGTAATCTCGAATTAAACGCTTGAACGTGCCTCGAATTTGATGAAGAACGACTTGAATATTGTAGAGAGAATTTCTCCTACGGTTTTTCTTCTTCTTGAGTTGTGTTGTGTAGGGAGGGTCCCTATTTACAGCGGTAGAATAAGAATCCTATATAAACCTTCTTGATGATATGGCGCGATATGATTGGCCCTTTTTAATGTGATATTTATTGCTTAAAACTTGAAAAATAAGAAATAATCATACTGGCCAATAATTAATTGATATTTATATCCATGACTTGTCTTTGCAAGACAAGATATAATTTAATGGGCAAATGGCAAAAGTGGACATGACAAGGGACTTAAATGCACAATTGTCCACAAAAAAAAAAAAAAAAAAAAAAAAAAAAACAGTCTTTCAAATAAATCCATCCCCATGTCTTTAGTCTAAAATACCCTTCCATAATATAATTCGTATCAATTCCATCCATTATGCTCTAACTTCCATAATATTACTCATTGACTCCGTATTTAAACAAATATATCACATTAACCCACATTTTAATAATTTTTTGAAAAAATATTTTTTTTTCAGAAAATAATTTTTTTCTGAATTTTTTTTTTCTGGCCAGATTTCAGCGTTGACTTGTTGTTTTTCCTTTTTTTTTTGAATTTTTTTTTCCGACCGGTCAACCGCCTTTGACCGTCGGTCTCCGGCGTTGACTTTTATTTTCGAATTTTTTTTTGAAATTTTTTTTCTTAGAAAAACTATTTTAGTTAATATTACTGTCTTGGCTGCTAAATTATTATCTCCGATAGTAATATTATTGTTAGGGACAGTAATATTATGAATATTATTTTTCCGAACAGTAATATGATTAATATTGCTGTCCCAGACAGTAATATTATTGCATGAGACAGTAATATTACAGTCGGGGACACTAATATTACAGTCGGGGACACTAATATTACAGTCGAAGACAGCAAAAATGCAAGTCAAGATGATAGAATTAATTAATACAATAATATTACTTTCTCAGACAGTTAAATTATTGTTGGAGACTGTAATTTAGCAGCCTAGACAGTAATATTAATTAAAATAACATTGTTTTTTAGAAAAAAACAAATTTTCAAAAAAAAAAAGAAAGTCAATTAACAGTTAAATTACTGTCTCCAACAGTAAAATAACTGCTGGAGACAGTAATTTAGCAACGAAGACGGTAATATTAATTTAAATTTTTTTTAAAAAAGTCAATTTACAGTTAAATTTTTGTCTCCGACAGTTAAATAACTGCTGGAAACAGTAATTTAGCAACCAAGACAGTAAAATTAATTAAAATATTTTTTTAACAAAAAGAAAAAGTCAATTGACAGCTAAATTACTGTCTCCAACAGTTAAATAACTGCTGGAGACAGTAATTTAACAGCCAAGACAGTAATATTAATTAAAATATTTTTGTAAGAAAACACAAAAAAAAAAAAAAAAGGTTAACGTCGGATTTTGGGTCAGCTAGTTAATAAAAATTTAGACTTTTGTTGTATTAATTTGGATTTTGAGTGGGCTAATTAATAATTTATAAAAAGTGAGGCTTTTTTTGCATTAATTTTAATTTGTGTGGGCAAATTAATAAAAAATGAGTGGGTTAAATAGATATTGTAAATTGAGGGTGGGCTGAGACCAACTTTGTCTAAGGGTGGACTCACCCCTGACCAGTACCTACTAACGGAATAACTTATCCAATGCAATTATTCATAGTATGTTAAAGTTTTTGTTTTATCATGATTCTATCTACCAATGTCTTCAACTAATTTCCTTTTAGATTTATGATGAGGTGAGTTGTTACGGAAAGAATTAGTCAAGAATGTGACCTGATTAGTAAAATTATTAGAAAAAGAAAATTTGGGAACAAAGCAATTTAATACTATGAATTAAGTCCTATCATCTGCTCTACCACAGTTTACTAGAAAAGATTGCTAGACTTGTTCAATAATTCTTTTGTTAATAGCAAATGCACAAGTCTTCATAATTCAGATGTCTCCCTTATTTTACTTTCTTTTGTTCTTACCACTTGTTGTACTAGTACTAGGAAACGAAGATGATTGTATGCCGATCAGATGCAGAAACGACGGCCCGATAATTCGGTTTCCTTTCAGACATACAAATCGGCAGCCTCAACATTGTGGCTATCCGGGCTTCGATTTATTCTGCGACCATAAAAACGATACCATGATCGTGCTCCCGTTCTCGGTTAATGTTATAGTAAACAAAATCAACTATGTATCTCAAAGAGTTTTTGTTTTTGACCAAGAAAATTGTTTTCCACTAAAGCTAACACATCTAAACTTATCTGCTTCCCCTTTCCGTTTCTTGATAAAGTTCTTCGATAACTATACCCTGTTCAATTGTTCTGATCCGCCAAGAAGAGACTTAGGTATCGTAATTCCTTGCCTTGGCGATTCCACGTACCAATTCTATGCCGTTGATTCGAAAGTTTCGATGGAATCACTTCCTTTGACTTCTTGTACCAAAACATATGAATTCAAATCTGTTCCGTGGAAAATATTTCAAGAAAATGACTTCTATTTGGAGTGGTCTGAACCAGCATGTTCCGTATGTGAAGATAAAGGCAAAAGATGCAGCTCGTATAATTCTACGACATCAGATCGTCGTATTCAGTGTCTTGACCAACTGCCAACTACAAATCATCATGGTACTTTTGTGTCTATTTGGATATTATATTTTCGTATTTTCCATGAAAAAAAAAGGTTAAGTAATTATTTTTCTTACAGGAACAAGAAGGAAGCAACTAATTGAAGGTGAATATTTTTGTCTGTTCCTTTTTTGATATTTTTGTAATGGATTGGTTTAAGAATCTGACTTATACGTTCTGTTTCAAAGGTTTTGGTTCCATTCTTGTCGCGATAATACTAGCGGCTTTCGTCTATCTTTACATCAGAGTTAGAACATACCAAGAGAATCGAACGATGATTGGGAAGTTTTTGCGAGATTACAAAGCCCTTAAGCCGAGTAGATTTTCATATTCGGACATAAAAAGGATTACTCATCAATTTAACGATAAATTGGGTGAAGGGGGTTACGGAATTGTTTACAAAGGAAAGTTGAACAATGAAATAGTTGTTGCGGTAAAAGTACTCAACAACTCCAACGGAAACGGAGAGGAGTTTGTGAATGAAGTAAGTACGATTGGGAGAATACACCACGTCAACATTGTCCGTCTTCTAGGATTTTGTGCTGATGGATTTCGAAGAGCTCTTGTTTATGAATTCTTACCAAATGGTTCTTTAGAAAAGTCCATTTTCCAAGCGGGTTCGAATAGAATTACTCTTGATTGGGAGAAGCTAAAGGATATTGCACTAGGCATAGCCAAAGGCATAAAATATCTACACGAAGGATGTGATCAACAAATACTCCATTTCGACATAAAGCCGCAAAATGTATTGTTAGACCACAACTTCAACCCGAAGATATGTGATTTTGGTCTTGCAAAACTGTGCTCAAAGGAACAAAGTGCAGTGACAATGACTGCGGCTAGAGGAACAATGGGATATATTGCACCTGAAGTACTATCCAGGACTTTCGGGAGGGTTTCGTATAAGTCCGATGTTTATAGTTTCGGAATGTTGTTGCTTGAAATGGTGGGAGGGAGGAGAAACGCGGATCGTAATGTAAATAATACTAGTCAGGTATATTTTCCGCAGTGGATTTACAATCATATAAATGCACGGGATAATAATTTGTGGTCACAGATTGAAGAAGATGGAAATAATATAGCAAGGAAACTTAGTATAGTAGGGTTGTGGTGTATACAGTGGTGTCCGACAAATCGTCCGTCAATGAAAGATGTGGTTCAAATGTTGGAAGGAGAATTTAACGATCTCACAATGCCTCCAAATCCATTTCCAGCTACTACAAACTCCATGGATGGAAGACATTATCAAACTCAGATGTCGATCATATTAGAAGAGTAAATATATATATTATATTATATATATATATATATATATATATATATATATATATATATATATATATATGATGATGCTAAAATATAGATCACCTGGGGTGGTGTAGAAAACGAGCTGGGAGAGCAAAGCGGATCAGTAGCTTGACAACTTGATGATCCTGAGGTCCCTGCGAAATGAACACACGTGAACTACGCCGGGGGTTGATCCGGCGGAAACCCCTCCGACGCTCATGTCAGACGTGCTGATCATAGAAATAGTCCATAGAATACCATTAGTAGTATTGCTTAGATAATAGGACGTACCTTAATAAAATGAGGAAAACCTCTATTTATATGTCGTTTATTGGGTTGGGTTTGCTTTGTTGGGCCCAAGCCTTACTTGAAGGTGTTTGGGCCTCGGTGATATTAGTCTTCGATATTGGGCTCGTAGCCCAGTAGGTAAAGTAATTGTAGGCCCATTGGGTTGGCCCAATTAGGCATATCAATATATATATATATATATATATATATATATATATATATATATATATATATATATATATATATATATATATATATATATATATATATATATATATATATCCGCAGTGGATTTACAATCATATAAATGCACGGGATAATAATTTGTGGTCACAGATTGAAGATTGAAGAAGATGGAAATAATATAGCAAGGAAACTTAGTATAGTAGGGTTGTGGTGTATACAGTGGTGTCCGACAAATCGTCCGTCAATGAAAGATGTGGTTCAAATGTTGGAAGGAGAATTTAACGATCTCACAATGCCTCCAAATCCATTTCCAGCTACTACAAACTCCATGGATGGAAGACATTATCAAACTCAGATGTCGATCATATTAGAAGAGTAAATATATATATTATATTATATATATATATATATATATATATATATATATATATATATATATATATATATATATATATATATATATGATGATGCTAAAATATAGATCACCTGGGGTGGTGTAGAAAACGAGCTGGGAGAGCAAAGCGGATCAGTAGCTTGACAACTTGATGATCCTGAGGTCCCTGCGAAATGAACACACGTGAACTACGCCGGGGGTTGATCCGGCGGAAACCCCTCCGACGCTCATGTCAGACGTGCTGATCATAGAAATAGTCCATAGAATACCATTAGTAGTATTGCTTAGATAATAGGACGTACCTTAATAAAATGAGGAAAACCTCTATTTATATGTCGTTTATTGGGTTGGGTTTGCTTTGTTGGGCCCAAGCCTTACTTGAAGGTGTTTGGGCCTCGGTGATATTAGTCTTCGATATTGGGCTCGTAGCCCAGTAGGTAAAGTAATTGTAGGCCCATTGGGTTGGCCCAATTAGGCATATCATTAAGCCCCCCACTCTCGAGTCGATGTGGGGGCCATGTTGTGATGGGTCTCAAATCGTGTCGAGAGTAAAAATTGTAGAAGTCGATCATTGGCGTATGGCCTAATAGTATGCGAAAACGCGTTGGAGCGTATGTCGGAGGGGCGTGAATGCGCGTTGGCGCATAACGCGACAAGGTTGTCGCGATGTAAGTTAATTGAGTCGTCGGTTTTGTCCCGCGACGATGTAGTAGAGAATTATCTCCTCGTGGGAGTTGTCTTGTCGCGGGGTAATAGTGTTGATCGAGTTATCTCCTTGTGGGAGTTGTCTCGCGATAATGTAGTAGCACAGATCATGTAATCTCCTCGTGGGAGTTGTCTTTTGGGTAATCGAGTTGATCGAGTTACGTCCTCGTGGATGTTGTCTCACGATAATGTAGTAGCACGGAGCTAGTATTCTCCTCATGGGAGTTGTTATTTTTCGACATTGTCAATGTTTTGACGCGTTGCTTATATGTGTTTACATATAGCCTTGTGCGTGATGTACTTGAGGAGGGGATCAGACTCTCAAGATTTTTTTTTTTTTTTATGGGGGTCGTGCCCCTTGTTAGACCTCGTGGGTCTTAAGTATGTTTGGACTGTGGCCACGTTTTAATGAATGACCCATCGAAAACAAGTAGATATTTTTGAGTAATCAAGCTGGCCAGGCTATATAGATTCTCATAATGTCTCTAAGTGCTTCTAGGGTTGTAATCGTGCTAACTTGAGCTTGTGATTATGTAGTGAATTTCGGGCGAGTTATCTCCTCATGGGAGTTGTCTCGCGGTGAGTAATATTTATCGAGTGAGGTGGTTGCACGTGGGAGTTGTCACGCTGTGGTGTTGAGATCCGAGGGAGTTGGCTCCTCGTGGGAGTTGTCTCGCAACGGGTTGTAGGATTGAGCGAGTGGACTCCTCGTGGGAGTTGTCTCGCAGGGGAGTTGTAAAAGCATCGGATGGCGCGCGACTGAGGAGCGCGCGGACTGAGGTCGCTCTGAGCGAATTGTCTCCTCGTGGGAGTTATCTCGAAACGGGTTGTATGGCCGAGCGAGTTGTCTCCTCGTGGGAGTTGTCTCGCTGCGGGTTGTATTACTGAGCGAGTTGGCTCCTCGTGGGACTTGTCTCGCTGCGGGTTGCAGTACCGAGCGAGTTGGCTCCTCGTGGGAGTTGTCTCGCTGTGAATTGTGGGACGGAGCGAGTGGTCTCCTCGTGGGAGTTATCTCGCTGTGGTTATGAGACCCGAGGTAGTTGACTCCTCGTGGGAATTACCTCGCAACGGGTTATAGGATGGAGCGAGTGGTCTCCTCTAGGAGTTATCTCGCTGTGGGTTCGTAGGACCGAGCGAGTTGGCTCCTCGTGGGAGTTTCCTCGCTGCGGGTCGTAGGATGGAGCGAGTGGTCTCCTCGTAGGAGTTATCTCGCTATGGGTTCGTGGACCCGAGGGAGTTGGTTCCCCGTGGGAGTTATCTCACAACGGGTTATAAGACGGAGCGAGTGGTCTCCTCGTGGGAGTTATCTCGCTATGGTTTCGTAGACCCGAGGGAGTTGGCTCCTCGTGGGAGTTATCTCGCAACGGGTGGTAGTACTGAGCGAGTTGGCTCCTCTTGGAAGTTGTCTCGCAAGCCCCCCACTCTCGAGACGATGTGGGAGCCAAGTTGAAAGGGGTACCGGATCGTATTGAGAGTAGATCGGTGTTGTAGTCTTGCGTTAATCGTTGGCATGGCGTGGAGAAATAATATTTTTTTTTTTTTTTTTTCCATTTGATAGCGAACGCCATTTGGTAGGTGCGTTAAAGAGCTCGCGAAATGTGGTGGAGCGCGTTGAAATTCTCGTGCGATTTGGAGAAGCGAGTCAAAATCTACGCGCAATTTGGTAGAGAGTAGACAAAGTTGCGCGCGATCTGATGGGAGCGCGCAGTCCAAGGGTGTCTTGGAAAGCGCGCGAACGTGCTCGCGCGCGCTCCAAGTATATTTTTTTTTTTTGTTTTTTGTTTTTTTTTTTTTTTCTTCTTCCTGCTGACGCGCGCGCGCGTCAGCGCGTGTAATCCACGCGCGCGTGCGGTGCACGCGCGCCTCCACCTGTTGTTTTTTTTTTTTTTTTTTGCTGCGCGCGTGCTGTGCACGCGCGCGCGTCCGGCGCGTGTTAGCCACGCGCGCGTGCTGTGCACGCGCGCCTCCAGCTTTTTTTTTTTTTTTTTTTTTTTTTTTCTCTTTTTGCTGACGCCAGCGCGCGCGTGCACTGCACGCGCGCTTCTTTTTTTTTTTTTTTTGTATTTTTCCTTCTTCTTTCTTCTTCTCTTTTTTCATCTTCTTCTTTTTTCTTCTATTTTTTCATCTTCTTTTCTTTTTTTCTTCGTCTTCTTTTTTCTTCTTTTCTTTTTTTCTTCGTCTTCTTTTTTCTTCTTCTTTCTTCTTCTCTTTTCTTTTCTATTTTTTTTGTCTTCTTTCTTCTTCTTCTTTCTTCTTCTCTTTTTTCATTCTCTTTTTTTTTTTCTTCTATTTGTTTTTATTTGGTTGATATTCACCCCCTCGGGGATGTTTTATTTTTTGAATAGGGATATTACCCTCGTTCCTTGAGATGGAATGTGCACCCCCTTGGGGATGTTCTATTTTTTTTTTAGTAGGGAGATTATCCTCGTTCCTTGAGATCGGATGTGCGCCCCCTTGGGGATGTTCTATTTTTTGAGTAGGGAGATTATCCTCGTTCCTTGAGATGGGATGTGCACCCCCTTGGGGATGTTCTATTTTTTGAGTAGGGAGATTATCCTCGTTCCTTGAGATCGGATGTGCACCCCCTTGGGGATGTTCTATTTTTTGAGTAGGGAGATTATCCTCGTTCCTTGAGATGGGATGTGCACCCCCTTGGGGATGTTCTATTTTTTGAGTAGGGAGATTATCCTCGTTCCTTGAGATCGGATGTGCACCCCCTTGGGGATGTTCTATTTTTAGAGTAGTGAGTTTATACTCGTCTCTTGAGATGTGATGTGAACCCACTTAGGGTTGAAAGGTAAGGGTGATGCCCAACCTTAGGATGTGGATAACTGCCCACTGTAGGATGAGGCGTTCGAGACCTATGGTCTGAGGTGGATGCGCATGGTTGTGCCATTGGTTCGCGCGTGCGCGTCATACCATTTTTTCTGTTTTTGAAGTAGGGACGTGAAACACTTGATGGGATGTGAAACCCCTTGGGGTTGAAAGGTAAGTGGATGTACCACCCTTGAGATGTGATGCCCAACTTTAGGATGGGATAGCCCCCCATTTAGGATGAGGCGATCACGAACCACTGGGGTGAGATGCCCCACCTTGGCGATATATGGTGCCACTGATTCAGTGGCAGCACGAGTTGAATCTTCCGTGATCATACGCTGAAGGTCTTCTTCGGTTATCTGAACCGTTCGAGAATTAAGTAGAAATTGATCATGTTGAGGACCCAGTGGGGCCTCACGAGGAGGAGCGTTGGCTCCTGCTATGACGAATGAAATGTTTTGGGGGCGATGTGACCCCCAGGGAGTCGATAACCCTTGGCGAACGAAATATTTTGGGGGCAGATGTAAGCCCCCAGGGAGTCGATAACCCTTGGCGAACGAAATATTTTGGGGGCGATGTAAGCCCCCAGGGAGTTGATAACCCTTGGCGAGCGAAATATTTTGGGGGCAGATGTAAGCCCCCAGGGAGTCTATAACCCTTGGCGAGCGAAATATTTTGGGGGCGATGTAAGTCCCCAGGGAGTCGATAACCCTTGGCGAGCGAAATATTTTGGGGGCATATGTAAGCCCCCAGGGGGTCGACTGCGGTGGTGCCATAGATGGCTCCACATGTGGAGAAGGTGCTGATATCGCGTTGGGAGCATTTGCTCCCATCGTGGCGATATATTGGGTCACGGCCTCTATGGCAGCGCGAGTTGAAGTTTCTGCTATCATGCGTTGAAGCGCATCCTCGGTTATTTGAACCATTCGAGGAGCAGGGAGCGGTGGATCGGCGAGTGGTTGGTCCCCAAGGGGGATCACCTGAACCTCGCGAGGCGGATCCATGGGATGTGGAGGAGGTGGCAAGCCAGAGCCTCCACGAGGTGGGAGGTCGTTTGCTGTGTCCTTCTCTCTCCGAGCAGACGCCTCAGGAGGATCTTGTTGGCTACGTGATCTGGTTTGCATCGTTCCCACAGACGGCGCCAAAATGATGATGCTAAAATATAGATCACCTGGGGTGGTGTAGAAAACGAGCAGGGAGAGCAAAGCGGATCAGTAGCTTGACAACTTGATGATCCTGAGGTCCCTGCGAAATGAACACACGTGAACTACGCCGGGGGTTGATCCGGCGGAAACCCCTCCGACGCTCATGTCAGACGTGCTGATCATAGAAATAGTCCATAGAATACCATTAGTAGTATTGCTTAGATAATAGGACGTACCTTAATAAAATGAGGAAAACCTCTATTTATATGTCGTTTATTGGGTTGGGTTTGCTTTGTTGGGCCCAAGCCTTACTTGAAGGTGTTTGGGCCTCGGTGATATTAGTCTTCGATATTGGGCTCGTAGCCCAGTAGGTAAAGTAATTGTAGGCCCATTGGGTTGGCCCAATTAGGCATATCAATATATATATATATATATATATATATATATATATATATATATATCCGCAGTGGATTTACAATCATATAAATGCACGGGATAATAATTTGTGGTCACAGATTGAAGATTGAAGAAGATGGAAATAATATAGCAAGGAAACTTAGTATAGTAGGGTTGTGGTGTATACAGTGGTGTCCGACAAATCGTCCGTCAATGAAAGATGTGGTTCAAATGTTGGAAGGAGAATTTAACGATCTCACAATGCCTCCAAATCCATTTCCAGCTACTACAAACTCCATGGATGGAAGACATTATCAAACTCAGATGTCGATCATATTAGAAGAGTAAATATATATATTATATTATATATATATATATATATATATATATATATATATATATATATATATATATATATATATATATATATATATATACCCTACCTTAAATATACCCTACCTTAAATATACCCTACCTTAAAAGCACGAATGTTTTAAGTTTCTTAACATTTTTGTTATACCCGTTTCACCCTTTGTATTAGTAAGTTTCCCTATGTATTATTGTGGTTAATTTGGTAAAATTATTATGTATGTATAATTAATGCATCCAGTATATTATGTGCTCTCCCATGTATTCTTATTCCAATTGATCGGCCTCTCCTAGACAACATTAATTAGGTTGTAACGCATGGCCATTGATATTTCAATTAATGAATCCAAACAATAGACATGCTCCCTCATTTTCCTATTTCAGATTGGATTCTTTGTTTGTATAATGAGAAAGGCCATCCCCTATATTCAACCCTTGATCACTACGAAGGTAATTTTCACATAATTCCATCCAATTTCTTTTCTTTATAGTAGTGTGTGCTTTTCTTCATTATTTACGTCACTACATTTAGTTTCCCATCACAGAAGCTCTCAACTCCGAACCACATTTCATTCTTCTTAACATTGTTCTAATTTAAGTTTTTTTACCGACGAATCATTCCAAATTCAAAGGTTAATTTCCTGTTTTTTTTTTTGGCCCTGAAAATAATTCATACGTAAATTTCCGAGTTACTGGTTTTTTTTTTTAGTTTTTCTCTTCATTGCTCTTAATTCTCAACTTTGTTCAAAGATATCCTTTTTTTGTGTTGGAGTTGTAATACATTCCCAGTTCCCTGCACATTTTCAGCATCCAGTATACCATCACGGGCGCTCTCAAATTCTTGCGGCTAAAGGTAAAATATAAATTTTATGTTCTATTTGCTTTTTTAGTTGATGGATGGTCTTCGCTTTGATGTCCCCTGATTTCTTTTAGGTAGTCATTTATCCCACCATGAAAGAATTTCTGAAAGCATTAGATTATATTCCTTTCGTTACATGAAGCTACAATGTATTATTTTTCATCTATCAATTCTAAAATTGGTTCGAAACGGAAGCGGATATCTACGAAAGTATTACACTCTGTGTTTCTATTTTTGTTTTAATAATTTTTTTATTTTATTATTATTACGATTTTTAAACCATATTCGAACACATCAAATTAAAATATGAAATAATTCGTTTTGGACAATCGAACATGGATATATATCGTTTACCTCATTGTAGGCCCTTAATAGTGAGCTTCAATACGTAGATGTTAACTTTTGATTATATAGAGTTTTTGTGCTAAATAGAGGTTCTTTTTAATAACATAAAATAAATGTATATATAGGGGTGTTGAATGCAAATATTCCTTAGTCAAAGCTCCTAGATTACCATGAGTGGTTTGATGTGGTTCAAATATAAGTAGAAGAGGATGTATCCTCTGTGACCCAATTAAAAATCGAGGATCATATCATTCTTACATATTTTTTAATTTGTACGTCCTAATTATCTTATTATAATTCCCTTGTTTTATACATGTTGAATAAACCAATCTTCTTTTTTTTTTTCTTTATTATTTTGATTGTTCATTTTTTTCCCTCGTTATTGTTGTTGTTTTCGTAGTTGTTTATGTTATATAGTTTTAAAATCATGAATGTTTAGGATATGGACTACAATTTAATAATATTCAAAAATTGTTATGATTATATTTCTTTTTAGCTTAATTGAATATGTAACTGAAGATATATGTAATAAATTTCCCCAGGCATACTTAGTGGTGGAAAGTGTCTTTGCAAATGGTAATGCATCAACAAGATACCCTTACAAATTCAAATGCTGCAGGTTGAGTTAATTATTATCCAATTTTTTTAGTTGTGTATTAAAAGTTACTTAGAATCATAAAATTTTTGAGATATTTTTGTATCATAACAGATGTATTACGTCAACGAAGGCGTGATCTTATGAAACGTAAATATGCCGGTCTAAGTAATACGGAGAAGCAAGAATATAAAGAAAAAGTAATGAAACGTAGAAAAGAAAAAAAAGTACTTAAACCACCTTTGAAGAGGAAGTATAATACGTAACAAAATTTGTCTCAAGAAGAAAAAAGAAATTACATTGAACATGTTACAGAATCAAGAAGGCAACGGCAACTTGGAAGGCCTCCCTCAGTTTCGAGCTCAAGCTCAATCGGAGTTATTCCTCCAAATTGTATTACGTCACTTACATGGCTTCTTAGAGCTCAAATGGTTCCATATGAATCAAAAGGTTAGTTTATCACCAACTATTTTGTGTGTGTTGTGTGTGTGTGTGTCTATATATATATATATATATATATATATATATATATATATATATATATATATATATATATATATATATATATATATATATATATATATATATATATATATATGTCAAGTTACATTTGAAATTTTATATTATGCCAAAACATTAAATATATACATTTTACCCCTATAGGTTCACTTTTGTATGATCCACAATGCTCAGATAAGCATGAATTGAAAAAAATGCCCGATTGTAGTCATTGTGGTGCTACAAGATTTGAATACGAGCCTCCAACATTTTGTTGCGGACATGGAAAAATTAAACTTGCACCTATTGAAGTTCCGGATGAATTGTATGATCTATTTACCTCGCAATCAGAAGAAGCAATTGAATTTCGAAATAATATCCGTGTCTTCAATTGTATACTCTCTTTTACTTCATTCGGCGTGAAATTAGATAAGGAGCTTGCATCAGCAAGACGTGGGGTATACACTTTTCGAGCACAAGGAATGGTTTATCACGACCTTCCAAGACTAAATCCAAATGAAAATGGCCATAGCAACTTCCAGCTGTATTTTGTTCATACTGAAAACGAGGTTACTAATCGAATGAATGTACTTCAAACCTCAACTTTATCGGGTGGTACTGTGGAAAAACTTATCCATGTTCTGGAGATTAATCCTTATGCAAAAATCTTCAGAAAATTCAAAGACTATCCTGCAATGGATGAGGAGCAACTTCATATCTCAAAAGATGTTAAATTAAACCAAAGAGTATATAACACTCCCACATCGGATCAAGTTGCAGCTATATGGGTTGAAGGAAACAATGAGAATATGTCGTGTGAACATAACATTGTAGTCCACGCTCATTTAGGTCATAGATACATAATCAAGCACTATTATGGATGTTATGATCCATTGCAGTATCCACTTCTTTTCCCAAAACGTGAAACAGGATGGCACCAGAATATTTTTAAAATTAGTACGAACATATCAAGGTCCTCAGGGCGTGGCACTTGGCAGTGGAGGATTGTAGATATTGAGGACATTACACGACAACCACAAGGTACAATCAAATCTATACTAACATATATAATATATGTATATAGAGTAAATTGCATTTACTACCCTTGTGAAATTCACAACTGCACAATTTCCCCATGTCATAAAAAGTTTAGCAAATACCCCCCTATGCTTACTTTTAGAATGCACATTCGACCCATTTACTTTATTTCCATTGACAAGCTGTGAAAAGACCAAAATACACTGAGTAAGTTTGCTATATTATACGTTGGAAAAATTTGCATTATATTTAATAAAATCTTAATTTTATTTCTATTTTAAACAAATAAAATACACAAAATATTGTTAAATATAAATATATAAAAATCACCTTCCCTGAACAGTCATCTTCCCCGCAGCCCACCCCCCCCCCCCCCCCTCCCACACACCGACCCACCCCACCAAAATCCACAGTCCTTTATCCACCATTTCTGCCCCTCACCCGCTCTTGCTCCGCCACTACTGCCCGCACTTCATTCACCTTCGACGAAGCGGGATTTTTTCCTCACATCCGATACATGTCCTTCGACCCGACGCTTCCAACGCCGCAACACCACCTTCTGCAAATCCGCCGCCCATGATCACTCCTATTCAACCACCAATAAAAACAAACATTACTCAACCCCTCTTTCTCCTCGACCTTCCTAAGTTAATCCCTGCAATTCTTCAGGTCCAGAAATATTGGAGAGGAAGTAGAGAAGACGAGGAAAGAAATTAGGGGATAGGTTTAGGATTTTAATTATGTTCTTGAAAATTGCAATTCAACCCCTGCATTTGTTTTAAAAATTCAATTTAGTTCATTACCTTTAAAAATTATATGTTTAAGGGCTAGATGTTTTATTGCAAATAACCATGGGGTAGTTTTTTCCTTTCATAAGCAAAAGGGAAGAAAAAATCGCAAATGCGGCGAGTGAGCCGCACGATCAGCTCCAAGGGGGTTTTTTGCATTTGACTAATAATCATAGGGGGGTATTTTCTAATGTTTTATGGCAGGGGGGAATCGTGCAGTTACGAATTTCACAGGGGTAGTAAATGCAATTAACTCTATATATATATATATATATATATATATATATATATATATATATATATATATATATATATATTACATTCGGTGCATGATTGTACTAATAAATATTAATTTTTTCTATCAGGAAATACCTCGATAAATTTAGGTGCTTCTATTGCAACCGACAAGCCTATGCTAACAAATATGTCTTTTGAACCAAATCAAGGTATGTTCTCATGAAGCAACTCCATTACAGATATTCTAATTGATACATAAGTGAAAGAGAGTCGGGGGCTTTCGTATGTATTTACTACAATTTTCACAAGATTGGATGAAAATATATAATTAAAATTTCGAAGAGGTTTCTTAATATATATCACAATATGCTGCATATATTATACATTTCAACTAAATAATTTGATATTTGTATAATGGAAAAAAATGACAATATGCTTTTCATATTACTTATTTTTATATGTTAAATTGGAGAAAAGCCAAAGATACAAATTTCAGGATATTATTTTAGATATTAGGGAGTTTAATAAGTGCAATTGTTGGGGTATGTTAGAATGAAAACTTTATTATTTAAATTAAATTTTCTACATCGTCCATTTTTCGTTACATTATAGACAAATTTCTTTCTACTACTTCTAAAAGTAATTTGTAGAAATATGTTATGGACCCAAATGAAATATTTTTAAATAGTGGAGTACAGACATTCTATAGGAATTCCATTAGAAAATACATTTACACATGCATTTACTTTCAAAACTAAATTTTATGCAATTAGCATAAACAGTGTGTTCATTTCTAGAATATCTTTGTTAATGCATACTTGACTATATCATATGTTTATTAAACTTTATGGAGCAATAATCCTTCTACAACTGTGCAACAGAGATTCAGTTCTGTTGAAGATGTTCTTTCACAAGAACAGGAAGGTGTGTACTTAATAAAAGATTAACTATCATCTATCTTCACAATAAACTCTAAAGTAATAAGATTATATTGGTATTGTATATAATGTGCAGGCATCAACGGTGAAAACAATCAAAAAGTTTCTTGTCGAGAATATAGTTGCTGTCGACTTCAGATCAGAAATGCGAGGCAGTCTACCCTACTTTTGGCTGGAAGATTGTTGCAACAGTATACAGTTGATAAGTATATAAAATTAGAGACAACACGGTTGGATTACTTTCAACGGAACCAAACTAATTTAAGAGCTGAGCTATACCAAGGACTCATTGATAGTGTATCAAGAGGAGAAAAATGGGGAGGTGAAGTTGGAAAAAGAATTGTTCTTCCTGCATCTTTTATTGGGGGTCCAAGAGATATGCGGCGCAGATATCTAGACGCGTTGGCATTAGTTCAAAGATTCGGAAAACCGGATCTTTTTATTACAATGACTTGTAATCCAGAGTGGAAAGAGATACAAGAAAATTTATATGCTGGTCAACAGGCTCAAGATCGTCCAGAATTAACATCCCGGGTCTTTCGAGCAAAGCTCCAAGATTTGAAAGATCAACTATTCAAAAAAGAAATATTTGGAAAAGTCGCTGCCCATGTTCATGTAATTGAGTTCCAGAAAAGGGGATTGCCGCATGCTCATATGTTGATAATTTTAAAGTCTGATTACAAAATTACAACTCCAGAACAATTCGACAGATTTGTTTGTGCTGAGCTTCCGGATAAAGAAAAATATCCTGGACTCTATGACTTAGTGCTTAAACACATGATGCACGGGCCATGTGGAGAATTGAACTTCAAAAACTCGTGCATGATCGAGGGAAAATGTAAGTATCACTATCGACGATCATATTGTGAAAGCACTGTGCAAGGTAAATATGGATATCCAATCTATAAAAGAAAGAGAAATGGAGTGACAGCTGAAGTTCGTAAGGCGAAGCTAGATAACCAATGGGTGGTTCCTTATAATCCATATCTCTTATCGAGATACGATTGTCATAAAAATGTCGAGATTTGTTCTGGAGTTACAGCGGTGAAATATCTTTACAAGTACATTTATAAAGGACATGATAGGGTGGCATTTCAAATATCACAAAAGGATCAAGAGATGATCATTGATGAGATTAAACAGTTTCAAGATGCTCGGTGGGTTTCTGCTCAAGAAGCAATGTGGAGAATTTTCGAGTTCAATTTAAATGAGATGTACCCTTCAGTTATTAATTTGGCCCTTCATTTACCAAATCAACAATCTGTAACTTATTGAGGAAATCAAAATTTAGAGAATGTTCTGAGATGGGATCACACATCTAAGACAATGCTAACAGAATATTTCTCTATGTACGCAAAAAGTGAAGATGCAAAAAAATATCTTTACCGGGAATTTCCATAGCACTATGTATGGGACAATAAATTCAAATGCTGGAATGAGAGAGAAAAGAAACGTGATAGGGCGAGTAAATGGTGCAAATCCTATTGAAGGAGAAAGATTTTACCTGAGGTTACTCTTCAATCATGTTAGAGGGCCAACATCATTTGAAGACTTACTAACTGTGAATCATAAAAAATGCTCAAGCTTTAAAGAGGCTGCACAAAGAAGGGGCTTATTGGAGTCGGATCAAAGTCTAACTGAATGTTTAAACGAAGCCATCTCTTTTCAAATGCCACACGAGCTAAGAAGATTATTTGCTATCATCATGGTTTATTGTGCACCGACTGATGTGAAGAACCTATGGGATACTTACTTTGATCCAATGTCAGAGGATTTTGAAAGAGAGCCAGGAACCACAGATATGCTTCAACTTGTCAAAACTTTGAAAAGCCTGAATTATTTCCTGGAGAGCATGGGGAAAACCATCAAATCATACGATCTTCCCAACATTCCAGTAGAGTTCAACAATATCCAAGATGATTTGCCGCGAGAGATCAAAGATGAAATTTCAATATCAATACCTGAAGAAGATTATGAGGCAGAAAATAAGTTGAATCCCGAGCAACATAAGGTTTTTTCAAGAATATTAGATTTTGTAGAAAGAGGAAAAAGTGGCATTTTCTTTATTGATGGACTAGGTGGAACGGGGAAAACATTTCTATACCGTGCATTGTTAGCTCATATTAGATCCAAGAAATGTATAGCAATCGCAACTGCAACATCTGGAGTTGCTGCTGCAATAATGCCAGGCGGAAGAACAGCTCATTCACGTTTCAAAATACCATTAGATGCAAATGCCTCGAGTAGTTGCTCTATATCTAAACAAAGTGAGCTGCTGCTGAGCTATTACGCAAAGCAAAATTGATAATATGGGATGAAGCTCCAATGGCTAAAAGATGGGCTATCGAGAATGTTGATAAATGCCTTCAAGATATAATGGGAAATGATAAATATTTTGGTGGAAAAGTTGTTGTATTTGGTGGAGATTTTCGACAAGTATTGCCGGTTGTTCCTAGAGAAACGGTCCACCAAACAATTTGTGCGAGCTTGGTTAAATCACCTCTATGGGGTGAAATGGAAAAAAATAGTTTGAAGACTAATATGTGAGCCAAAACCGATTCAAAATTTAGCGACCTCTTACTTAGAATTGGAAATGGTGAAGAACCAACTGATACTGAAGGCAATGTCAAAATTCCAGAAGAGATGATTATTCATTATAATAATGATGAAGACTCGATACACGGACTTACTACGGCTATTTTCCCATCTCTCGGCGAAAATTCTCATTCAGTTGGTTACATGACATGCCGTGCTATACTTGCGACAAGAAATGAACATGTAGACAAATTGGATGAGAAATTAATATCTATATTTCCGGGTGAATCGAGAGAGTATCATAGTTATGATGAAGCTATTGACAATACAAACAACTTCTACGATGAGGAATTTCTGAACTCTTTAACACCAAATGGTCTTCCTCCTCATAAGTTGTTGCTAAAAAGAAATTGTCCAATAATTCTTCTACGGAATCTAGACCCATCAAACGGCTTATGCAACGGTACAAGGATGGTTTGCAAGAATTTTAAGGATAACGTCATCGATGCTGAGATAGTCTTTGGGCAACATAGCGGAAAACATGTTTTTATACCTAGAATACCACTTTCGCCGGCTGAAAATGAAGGTTATCCATTTAAGTTCAAGAGAAAACAGTTCCCAATTAGACTTTGCTTTGCCATGACAATCAATAAAGCACAAGGACAAACAATTCCAAATGTAGGAGTATATTTGCCACAATCAGTTTTCTCACATGGCCAACTCTATGTTGCGTTATCAAGAGGAACTTCAATGTCTACCACAAAAGTGTTGATAAAACCAAGCACTTCAGGAATGCAAGAAGAAACGGCAACGAAAAATGTCATTTACAAACAAGTTTTGGCAGCAGGTATGGACGATAGTGGGTCGTTTAAATCAGACCTCTATTTGGAACCAAAAAATAAAAGTAATGTCACTTGTGTTTATTTAACAACTAACATTATTAATATTCAATTCATGGCAGGCTACATTAGGACTGACTGATGAAGTTGATATGATGAAGTATGTCCCTAATGCTTCAATCTCAAACCACCCAACTGTATATAAGGTAATATGTAATAATGTTGATCTTAATGTTAAACAGCACAATAATAAATTGTCACTAAATCAGTTTCATAACATATAATATCTAAGTTTAGATATTACATTTTTTGCTATAGCTTTCATGGTTTTCATGGAGAGGTCTATCCATTTACACACTCCTCGATGTATTCAACTTTTATTTAGAAATTTCATATCGAGAAGAAATGTTAGTTACAAATAAATGAAAATATTAATCTCCAACTTTCTCAGTGAACAATCAATGGAGGTTATTCTTTGTTATCTTCAAAATGTTCGTTGTCAAGAGATATTTATTGATAGGGGAAATTATTGTTTTCATCCCTAAATTTGCAATGATTTCACATTTGGTCACCCAAATTCACAAATAACATATTTCGTCCCTCATGTTCCAATAATTTAACATTTTTGGTCATTTGCGATAATTTACCGTTACTCTATTACTTAAGGTAGTGAAGGGCACACGATTGATTATGTTATTTTTAACGAGGAACTGACGGAAATGACTGAAAGTATTGAACTCTTGCAACATAAGAGACGAAATTTGTTTTTTTGTTAACATGAGTGACCAAATGTCGAATTGGTGCAAACTTGAGGGCCAAAAACTGTATTTTTCCCTTTATTTACATAAATTCTAAAAATTACCCAAGCGATGATTCTTTGGCCCAAAAACTTTTCTGCTTCTGAAGATGGAAATTGTGAAAGACACAACTCACACACACTGTGCGTGCGTAATTTTACCTATAAACGAAATTTATGAAATCGCTGAGCTCTGAAGTTGGAGAGAAACGAAACCTAAATTTTATTTCAATTTTAATCCTGATACAAAACTTTGCACATTGTATTTTCAATTCTCCTGTAACTGTTACTGTGTGTTTAGGATGAACATGGTGATAAGATATGTTTAAAAAATATTCGATAGAACAAGACGAACAAATAATATGAAAGAGAGAGACCCACGGGTTCCTTTTGCAAATTATTTTAACATAGGGAGATTTTCTACAGCAGGGTACCAATTGCAATTAACATTTTTCATTTTATTGTGCGAATTTGTAGGAATAAATTGAAATTGGTGCAAAATTATAAATATATTTAAGAAATGACTTGAAATAGCATGGTCATCTGCTCCATATATGTTCTTTTACGTAAAAACTAACTAAAAATTCAAACAGTGGACTCGAAGAGAAAAAAAAATCGATTAATCAATTTCGTAAAAGAAAAGTAGAAGGGCTAAAATAGAAAAATGTGAATAATATAGGGACCACAACTGTAATAATAATTTTAATTTTAAAAATAATCATATCTAATTCTTTCACATATTTATGATAAATTTTTGGCTGCGGCTATATGCAAGACTAATTCCACTTGTGCAAGACCAAATTAAAATTTTCAATATATAAATACTATAATACCCTTATTTATTAAAAAAATAAAAAAAATTCAAATATGCAAGACCAAAAATTCAAAAACACAAAAAACCCTATCACAAGACCACAAAACCACAAGACCAACTCTCATCTTCTCCATCTTCCAAAACCCACAAGACCTTTCTCATTCCTCCTCCATTAACCCACAAAACCTAGAAATTCAAAATCATCAAAACTCAACAAATCTTACAAAGATGGCAAGTATGGAGTCAGAAGACATCAAAATAGAAGATTCTACGATGGAAGAACCCAAGAATGTATGCATTTATGGGTTTTTTTAGCTAGAATCTCGATTTTCCAAAAAAAATCCCGCGCAAACGAATTCGACATGTACAGGTAAAAATGGACATTTAGATGTCGATTTTGAGATATAAAATTCGACATTTAGATGTCGATTTTGAGGTATAAAATTC
The DNA here is from genome assembly GCF_056151865.1 of Erythranthe guttata. Lineage (NCBI taxonomy): Eukaryota > Viridiplantae > Streptophyta > Magnoliopsida > Lamiales > Phrymaceae > Erythranthe > Erythranthe guttata. Next base: position 12,328,578 of record NC_142537.1, read on the forward strand.
GACATTTGAATTTGTGCTATAAATTCGACATGTCAATGTCGATTTTTACCTATGAAATTCGACGCTTAAGTGTCGATTTGTAGCATAGTTTTTCGACACCTTGGTGTCGATTTTTGTTTTTTTCTCATTATTTGTATTTGGTCTTACATGAGAAAAAAAAAGCCAATTTAATTTATGGGCATAGTTGTCATTCCATCTTAATAAAATAGAATCTTTTGGAATCTTTCTTTAATTTGGTCTTGCATAAGTGGAATGAGTATTGCATATAGCCGCAGCCTAAATTTTTTTAATAGATTTATTTGAGTCAGTGATGAAATAAATAAAATCCAATGTTTTGCAAAAAACCGGACCGGACATCGAAGCGGAAGGGCAACTGGGTCACGGTTCGACCGGTTCAACTGGAATTATTTTAATTTTTAAGTATTAATAAACACTTAAATAGTTATATAATACCTATGTTGAAAATATACACATATTTTCATTAATTTTTTAACATTTCATGATAAAACTAGATATAAATATCATAAAACAAAATATAAATTACATATATTAAAACCTAACATACCACTTTAATTCACAATGTTTTTCTAAAATAAAAAATTAAAACTACAATATAATTAATTTGTTCATCAATCTTATGCACTCATATAATATTAAATTTTTAATAACCCACTAACTCTCCTCACAACAAAACCAATCATAAGAAAAGCTGAAAAAGAGATTCATCCTCTACAAAATCAAAGAGCCGCTTCCACTCGCCTTCTTCGTCTGCTTAATATTCTTCCGGCCAACAGCGAAACTCAGCCCGAGTCAAACCACAAATCCATGCCTTTCACTGCGCCGATTAGATATGGTTTTGAGATGTTTCTCGAAACCCACACGAAAAATAGATTCTTATTCCATTACTTCAAGTCTTGCTCATAATTACCGAATTTGTAAGTTTTAATCCTTGAATCGTCAAATCCTTTTCTATTTTGCATAACAAACAACATTTTTTCTCTGAAAATTGGGTTTTGGAGCAGTTTCCGGTTTCCCGGTTCGACCGAGTTGTTTTCCGGGTTTTCGCCTTTCACCTGGTTTTTTGGATCCTTTGGGTTTCTGCACTAAACCAGACCGGATCTGGCTCGGGTTCCGGCTAAACCAGTTCGATTTTCAAAACATTGATAAAATAATCTCTACACATAAATATTAAATATTTTATTTTACTTCCCAAAAATTAATTAGCTTTCATTTTCGTCATATTTTTATTGGAATTAAAACCAAAATTAAAAAACCGAAAAAAATAAAAAACAAATATTCCATTTAAACAGTCAAAAAATTTCATTAAAGAAACAATATTTTTTCTTCTTTTCTTTCTTCTACAGAAGACTCTAAACTCTTTTCATATTCTACTACCAAGTCTAACAAACTTGAAGGAGATTATGTTTATAAAAATACTAATTACGATCCTTGATTGTCATTAATTGAAAAATTGAATTTTTACATCGTTACTTTATGATGGACAATGATAAGGGAAAAATTTAATACCTCCATTAAGAATCTTTTTAATGATATACTCTTCTATTTATTCAGTTTCAGTTTCAGTTTCACGACCTTAATCAAATTATAATTATGAAACCATAGAGGTATGAGTTTTATTTGCAGCTATTAATTATCACATTCATTCTTTTGGGTAAAGAATCGTCATATACACACATTAATATCAACATAATTATGCCAGAATTTCAACAAACAGGCATCCATCTCATTTCATGCTAATAACACACACAAATTCTAGCTATATAAATATACAAACTTTGTGAGTCCCATATTGCACCAAGTACCTACTAAATATCAGAAAAAATATATTGCACCAAAGGTCCAGGTATATGTTTCTGCCTTCTCCCACCTACTGATATTCTTTTTTGAGTATTCTTATTTTTTTTCCTCAATAATAATAAATATTAACCTTTTTATGTTTGAAGTATCAAATTTAGATGAAATCGCAACTACATTTCACATTTGTAATAAGAATCAACATTCAACATACAAACTGGAGAAACATATAACAGAAGATACAACATATGCATAGGCATCTTCAGCCGTTGAGGTGAATCCAAAGGGTTCAAAGATAACGGACGATCTTTCAAATGTTCCTCTTACTAATGTGTCATTCCCCAAAATGGTTCTTGATGAGTTTTATCAACATCAATGTCCAATGTTTTGTAGTCCAGGTTTATCGCATCATTAACATGTAAATTGGTATCAAACTTACAACATCTGGTCGTCATTGCATTTAACTCCAACTGTTTCATAAAGTACCAGCGACATTTTTCTCGACATCTATGAAATATAAACAACAGAGATTAAGAAGTTGTAAGAATATCATTATATTTGAAGCAATGTGTAACTGAAAACAAAAGAGAGACACTGCAAACCATAAATCATAGATTAGCAGCAGATACGATGGCCGCCTATTACATATCATATGAAATTAATTCCAATTAAATTAATCGATAATTCCAGTTAAATTAATATAATAAGGATATGACGTATTTAAATACGGGTGACCATAATTACCGGAAAGATGAAAGAAGTGTGCATGTGCATCTTGAATATTCCCATTGTTTGAATATTAATGCAGATACCATATATAATCTACTCTAGAGGGAAAAAAAAAAAGAAAAAAAAAGAAAAACTAAATTGGCTACACTAATGTGTACTAACATAACTAATCCGGATGCCATGTTCATTACTCCTAACTTAAGTAAGAATAAAGAACACGAATAAAACAATTAAATTAAATTTTGAACCTACCAAAATTTTCAAAAGCTTTACAACACAATTAATAGAAATTTCGAGCTCTTTTAGATAAAAAAAAGAACATTTCTATAAGGAAGAAAAAAAGAACTCAATTACCAAACTTTTAAATGCCTTATAAATTGCTAGCTAAACTTTAGTCACTGCAGAATCCTAACTTGACTATGAATCCCATAGAACTTCAAATGGAACAACTTTAAGATTCCAAATGTCATGCAATAAAGTATAAAACAACAACACAAAACCCATAATATTATTTAATATAACAGAAAAAATATAATACAAAACAAAATCACAAGAGACATGTACAAGCACGATAGCATTCAACCATGCCTCTTCAATGGCGGCTTCGTTGCCGGAATTGATTTGGTTACCTTGTTTAATGTTTATGCAGTTACCACACGTGCATCATCGAATACTCACGGGAAAAATTGTCCGCAGTTTCATCTGCTATTTTTTGGATGGCTTTCATCGAATTAAATTCTATAAGAAACCAAAGAGAAAGAGGATGTTGGAAACGGAGCATGGAGGCAATGACGGATTTACTAGGGGGGGGCAGCCGCCCCCCAGAAAAAAATATTCCAACTTTTTATTATTGCTTTTTCGCATATTATTATACAAATATGTGTTTTTGCCCCCCCTCCCTATTTTTATTTTCTTCTCTATTCTTTTATGTAATTTTATATATTATTTCTCTATTCGTTATTACAATATAAAATACAACTACTAAAATATATATTTTTACTTAAAAATTATAAATATATACTTATTTTAGCAATATTTTGTGAATAGCCCGAAAAAAAATTCGGGGGCGCTACCCCTGAAATCTCCAAAATTATAACCTCCCGTTGGATATATTTTTTACTAAAAAAATCGCCCCCCCTTAAAATGTTGTCTAGATCCGCCACTGCATGGAGGGTTCCCGGCAATTTTTTTTTTTGACTAATGTTTCCGTCGATTTTAGCAGACCGTGTTTCTTCAATTACTAAAACCTTTCACTTTCTGGTGTTGAGAATGTTTGTCGGTTACTTGTGAATATAATGAATTTTATAAAACTATTCTCCATCCCCGACTTATGTTAATTAATGTGTGATTTTTTGTTTTTAATACAATTCAAAATTTAATTACTATATTTGATGTTTAGTGCTAAGTAATAGTTAGAGCAACTCCAACCCATAAATATTAAAATGAATTATCAAATATTGATTTGATATTTTATATTTTAATTTGATATCTAATTAAATTTATTTGCTCCAACTATAGATATCAAATAGTTGATAATTAGAAATAAATAATGTGATTTTATATTTGTAATTAACACATGTCATTTTCTAATTGGTTATTTAGGTGGTTAAGTTGTGTAACTTCTAATTGGCATTATTTCTTCCGGGTGTATTTTTACATCCCAAAAATTAAAATATCAAAATAGAAACCCATTTGATAACTCCATTGGAGTGGAAAATTTCTAATTTAAATTATGAAAATGGTAGTTAATGATTTTGATAACCCATAACTCTATTGGAGTTGCTCTTATATTGCATATTTTCCCCTAGAATCCCTTACTTGAAGAGGGTATTTTTGTCACTACAAAAAAGGGAAGAAACCACTACCACATTCTTCCTTTTATAGATAGTATAGATAGATAGATATACGATTTTCTTTACCAGCATATATAAAAGATGTTTTCTATTTGAGTTATACATTTTATAGACCATTGTTTTTTATTTACATTTTATTTCTAGTATTAGTATAGATATTTAGTACATAAACCATAAATGAATTTAATTCATGCGTGTGTCAATACAGTAATAGATATACATATTCGTTGGTAATTTTCCAATATCGGAATTAATTAATAACCAAACTCAACTAAATCGATGTCACTTTATGTATGTGGTTATTTTATGTGTGAATCAATATTGAATCTTTATTAATAAATGTGTTAATTTATGAGTAACAAATTTAAGTGTTACATGGACATTAATCGCTCATTGCTACAAATTGTATATTGTATTTATCGCTATATAGCACGGAACACGGGACTGCGGACACGGGAAAACAGAGAAACGGACACGGGGAAACTCTATTTTCCAAAAAGTTGGATAGGGGAATGTGGGGGAACACGTAAATAATAAAATTATAGGGGTGCATTCATAATTTCCAAAAAATATCATAATGTTTAATATCATTCCACAAATTACATTCGGGGCATAAAAATTTTTTTAGTATGGAATTAACATCTACAAAAATATTAAAACACCACTATAAGTAAAAAGGAGACATAATATTTAAGAATCTTTTTAAGCGTATGCAATTCCGAGTTTTTATTTCAAACGAAATTTGGATTTATTTTGTGCGGAAACATGCTTCCAATTTTTCATTATTATCAGAAACGTCCCTGAAACTTTTAAATATTTATGGAAATGCCCCCGAAACGTTTCCGACAGGTGTCATGGAGTTTCGGTTTACGAAAAGTTTCTGAAACGTGGAAACGCGTGTCGGTTGAAGTTTCCGTGCATCATAGATTGATCGTATAGACTGACTTATATTTATAGATTAACAATTGGTAGTTTTTCATTTATTTATATCTTAGGATCCGGTATTTACTCTAATTAATGTTAGGTGGTTTTTGCAAAATTTTTCAGAAATAGATTATGAGTTTTTTTTCCTGCTCATAATTTGTTTTTGTGTGTTTGTAAAACAAGCTTTTGTTTCAGTCTATACTATATTGATTATTACTATAATATTTCAGTCCTATTTCGAATAAAATACGATATTTTTGGAAGTTAAAACAATTCTGAATGAATGTCATATTTATTGTGAATTAATGTTTATATTACAACCCATGGATGTAGTTCTTACGATTCAAAATTAGATAGACGCAAATAAAAAAAAGGGGTAATCACAAAAAAACCCATGACAAGGGCACTTAATTAAAAGAGGGACATTCAATTTTTTTGTCTTTCAAATAAATCCACCCCATTCAAACTTATTTGCAAATAAGGAAATCCTTTTATATATACCAAAATTAACCCCAATTCATTGAAACCCCAATTCAACTCCAATTTCATGATTTACACCCCAATTTAGCCCAATTTCATCAATTAACCAATTTTAACCCTAATTTCAATTTTGACCCCAATTTTAACCCTAATTCTTATCAATTCCACCCATTATGCTCTAACTTCTTAAATATTACACATTAACCCCGAATTTAAACAAATATATCACATTAACCCCCAAAACTTTTTTTTTCAGAAAATAAATTTTTTTTCTGAAATATTTTTTTTCCGGCCAGATTCCGGCGTTGACTTTTTTTTTTTTTTTTTTTTTTGAATTTTTGAATTTTCGTTTTCCTGAATTTTTTTTCCGGCCGGTCAACGGCCGTTGACCACCGAGTTTCCGGCGTTGACTTTTTTTTCTTTTTCTTTTTTTTTTTTTTTTTTAATAATTTTGTTTTTTCTTAAAAAAATATTTTAATTAATTTTACTATCTCGGCTGCTAAATTACTGTCTCCGGCAGCTATTTAACTGTCGGAGACAGTAATTTAACTGTTAATTAACTGTTTTTATTTATTTTTTTTTTCTTCAAAAATATTTTAATTAATATTACTGTATTCGTTGCTAAATTACTGTCTCCAGCAGTTATTTAACTGTCGGAGACAGTAATTTAACTGTTAATTGACTTTTTTTATTCTTAAAAAAAAATTTTTTAATTAATATTACTGTATTCGTTGCTAAATTACTGTCTCCAGCAGTTATTTAACTGTCGGAGACAGTAATTTAACTGTTAATTGACTTTTTTATTCTTAAAAAAAATATTTTTAATTAATATTACTGTATTCGTTGCTAAATTACTGTCTCCAGTAGTTATTTAACTGTCGGAGACAGTAATTTAACTGTTAATTGACTTTTTTATTCTTAAAAAAAATATTTTTAATTAATATTACTGTATTTGTTGCTAAATTACTGTCTCCAGCAGTTATTTAACTGTCGGAGACTAATTTAACTGTTATTTGACTTTTTTTTTAAAATTTTTTTCCTTACAAAAAAAATTATTTTAATTATATTTACTGTCTTGGATGTTAAATTACTATCTCCAACAGTAATTTAACTGTCTTAGACAATAATATTAATAATATTACTGTTCGGAAAAATAATATTCATAATATTACAGTCCCAAACAGTAATATTACTGTCTGAGACAGTAATTTAGTAGTCAAGAAAGTAATATTAATTAAAATATTTTTTTTTCTAAGAAAAAACAATTCAAAAAAAAAAACAAAACAAAAAAAGTCAACGGTGGTTGACTGGTCGGAAAAAAAATTTAAAAAAAAAAAAAAAGAAAGTCAACGCCGCAATCTGGCCGGAAAAAAAACATTTCAGAAAAAAAATTATTTTCTGAAAAAAAAAAGTTTCGGGGGTTAATGTGATATATTTGTTTAAATCCGGGGTCAATGTGTAATATTAAGGAAGTTAGAGCATAATGGGTGGAATTGTTAAGAATTATATTATTGAGGGTATTTTAGACTAAAGAAATGGGGATGAGCTTAATTAAGAGACTGTTTTTTTTGTGGACTAAAATGCATTTAAGTCCCATGTGATGGGCCTTTTTGCCATTTGCCCTAATAAAAAAAGTATGTGGACTAAGAAGTCATCATCAATGGTTAAACACCGTACTGAGTATATCTAATATATCAAGTAGACGCAACAAGGTTTAATATGATAAATTCTATGCAAAGCAAGATGGATGTCATTTACAAAGACAATATGTAAATAATATTAATACTAATACATTATTTTATGATATTTGTCATTTATTACATCATATAATAATTATCACATAATTATTCAATTGGTAGGTCTTTTAGTGTAGGGGTAATATGCCTCACACCCCTCAAGCCAAACCTAATTAGCTATGAGTGACAACCTCAAATAAAATATTTTAGCTACATCCCTATTTCAAAATAAAAATTGATACACATCCTTTATTTTTTATTTAATCCCATAATACCCTTACAATACCTAAAAAAAGTCACTCTTTCTCTTTCTTCTCCTCTCCCTCTATCTCACGCCGTCCAACACCCCGCCTTCTGACTTTCTCCTTTTCTGCCCCACCCACTACCTCTCTCTTTCTCTCTCTCATATGCACCCAACACCCTCTTCTGACTTTCTCCTTGTCTCCCCCACCCACCCACCCACCCACTCCCTCTATCTCCTCTCTCTCTCTCATATGTCGTGCCCAACCTCCTCCTCCTTTTTTTTCTTTTTTTTTTCTTTTTATTTCTGTTTTAACATATTTGTATTCAATAAATGATTAAATTCAATTACAGTGGAATAGTTATGGAGGCTATGACAGTGGTTATGGTAAGTGTCGACGGTTATGGTAGCGGTGGTTATGGTAAGTGGCGACGACTATGGTGGCGACGACATGGGTTGTGCGGTGGGAGTTGTGGTTATGGTTGGGATGTTATTGAAATCATATTTTGAATAATTAATTGCATCTGATTTTCTTTTCTTTTAATTTTTTTTGCTTAGTTTGGGTTGTTGGGGGCTGCGGTGGTCGGCGGTCTTGGGGGCTGCGGTGGTCGGCGGTGTTAGGGGCTGTGGTGGTCGGCGGTGTTGGCTCCTATGACGGCTGTTGTGTTTACGACTAGGGTTGGTGAGATTGGGTGTTGTTGGCTGATAGGGTTTGGTAGTACACCGTAATAGACTTTACTATAGTAGATTGTAGTATACCATAGTCTACATGGTATACTACACTTTACTATAGTACACTGTAGTATACCATAGTCTACATGGTATACTACAGTATTGACAACAAATAAATTATAAAAAAAAAATTATATGTAGCTTGAATTAACAAAAACGAAAAATAAATTTTTTTTTCTCGTAATTTTCAATATCATGTAGGATTTTTTTTTTAATAATAGTGTAAAAAATATAGTACACCATAGTATACCATAGTGCATCATAATATTTTTAAAATTTGCTGAATTATTTAACAATTTTTTTTCCCGTAATTTTCAATAAAATATAAAAAATAAGGAAAATAAACTGTTTATAATAATGTAGAAAATGTTATAGTGAAAATTGAAAAAATAAAGATGAGTAAAAGGGAATTTTCAGAATAAATTTTATAAAGGATGTGAAGCAAATGTTTAGTTGAGCTTGTCATTTAGTTTTAATTAGTTTTATCACTAGGGACCTATATCTTAAGACCCCTTTACTGTAACCTGTAACCAGTGGAAATATTAGGATTAGAATTAGTGTTCGTATTAGTATTACGATTAATATTAATATTAACATTAAAATTATCATTAGTATTAATATTAGTATTAGGATTAGCACTAGAATTATGATTAAGATTACTCTTAGTATTAGCATTAGTATTAGTATTACTATTTGTATTGGTATTGGTATCGGTATTGGTATTGGTATTGGTATCGGTATTGGTATTGGTATTGGTACTGGTACTGGTATTGGCATAGCAATAGTACTGGTATTGGTACTGACTGGTATTGGTATTAGTATTGGCATTGGCACTGGCACTGGTAGGGGTGGGTTTGGTAGGGCAGCCGTACCAAATCCCTCGAATCACTACCATTACCGAAATTTCGGTATTATGAAATCCATTACTATTGCCCTACCAAAAACTTCGGTATACCGATTTCGGCATACCAAAATTTCGGTACGGTAGGGTATGGTAACGGTAATTACCAATCTTTATTATCTAATATTTAAATCTAAATTCAATATCATTTTTTTCAAAACCATTCCAGGTATATACATTAATACACGTTTAAAATGTTCAAACTAGTATTTATGATATAAGTATTCTAAATATATGTTCTTAATTTACGTAATATGAAATATTTTGTAAATAAAATTATAAAATAAAAACTTTTAACATCAATTATATCATTATTAATGAAAGCAATTTAAAATATTTTTGAAATACATAAAGAGTATAATTAATTTTAACTCATAGTAGTTAGTTAGGATACTATATTAACTTTTTATATATAAGAAATTAATTATTAAAATAAAATTTTATTTAATACTAATATTTCGGTACGGTAGGGCAATACCATTGTAATAATATTGAGTGCCGTTGCCCTACCAAAACATTTCGGTAGGGTACGGTAGGGTACGGTAATAATTCGGTAGAAATATTTCGGTAGAGAATCGGTAGGGCTCAGTAGGGCAATGGGTTGGTAGGGCAATTTGGTAAAAAAAACCCACCCCTAGGCACTGGCTTTGGCATTGGCATTGTCATGGGTATTGGCATTGACATTGGCATTGGCATTGGCATTGTCATTAATATTAGTACTAGTAGTAGTATTAGTATTAGTATTGGTATTAGTATCAGTATCAGTATTAGTGTGAGTATTAATATTAGAGTTAGAATCATTTTCAATAGTAGTATATCAATATAATTATTAGTATTAAGAATATTATTATAATTATTACTAGTATTAGTTTTAGAATTAGGATTGCTATTAGGATTAGGATTATAATTAGTTATATTAACATTAGTATCAATTAATGATTAGTATTAGTATTAGTATTAGCATTAGTATTAGTATTAGAATTGAAATTAGTATCTGTATTGAAATTGGTATTGGTATTGGTAGTAGTATTTGTATTAGTATTACTATTATAGTATTAGCATTTGTATATTAGTATGAGTATCACTATTATAGCATTAACATTGGTCTATTAGTATTAGTTTCAGTATTAAGATTAATATTAGCATTTGCATATTAGTATTAGTGTTAAGTGTACATTTTTACACTTTATCGTATTTTTTTATTTGAGCTTTTGGTATGATTTAACGATAATTGGTGCTTAAAAAGTTGATCTATTGTATTTTAGGTACAAATTGAAGAATTGGAAAAGTTTGGGGTCAAAACTGCAATTTTGGAGAAAATATGGGCCAAAAGTTAAATAATCAAAAATCTGAAGAAAGTAGCACGGGACGGCCGTCCCAAATTTACACCTAAAAATGGGACGGCCGCACCAATTGCAGATTTTGGACAGAAGGTTCGGCGATTCTCGCGCGGCCGTGCGAGAATTGCACTGATTTTCGCGCGGCCGTGCCAACACACGCTGGAGACAATTTTGGACTTTTAATCACACAAGAAATCTAAAATCATCTATCAAGTTGGGCATCTATTTAAGCCCAAACCAAGCACGAATTAGAGGACTTTTGGACACAATCTTGGAGCGAGAGGAGCGAGAGAACGAAGAATCGAAGACGGAGAATTGACAAATCTTCATCACAATTCTTCTTTCATCTATATTTTCTTAATCTATTTCTTTTTATGTTTTTATGATGTTTTTCGTAGGGAACAAGCGTAGCTAAGTTTTTAATCTAGGATTTTTTCGGAACCCTATGTAGGAATGGTGAACCCGTTTTCTTGAGACTATGCAATTATGATTTTATGATTATTTCTTATACTTGTTATGATTGTTAGTGCATGAACTTGATCAATTTATGTGTTTTATCTGTGATTATTGGGATTGACTCGACAAAGCTATTTTGATAATTAGACGGTAAGTATAAGAGCCTTCGAGTAGTTTTCACCGGATGCGTGTGTCAATTGCATGTGGTGTCGTAGACATACAAATATCACCTTAGGTAGTCATTTACGAGACTTGTTAGTTAATGCTTTATTCATAATTTGTTTGCACAGACATATAGTGAACCGTTTATGAATAATAGACTCATAATACACGCGACAGCGGGTTATGAGTAAATTAGTGTCTCGGGTTAATAATCATGAATCATATATTTCATAATTGAGGGGTTTTGGGTGAGCAATTCCTGCATAGGGGGAAGATAAAATCCTAGGTCTATTCTTATATTGATTTTCTCGTGATTCTTTGTTTTCTTAATTAGTTTAATTGTTTAATTGATTTACTTTGACAAACTTGCGTAGACTGGATAAAAATCATAGTTGTTAGAATTTGGTACTTAGGATTAGATAATTTGAGTATTCCCTGTGGGATCGACATCCGACTCTCACGAGTCCACTTTTACTACTTGTTTGCGATACGTGCACTTGCGTGTTAGGTATTTAGCTCCCAACAAGTTTTTGGCGCCGTTGCCGGGGAATACGGCTAAATTATCTGTTTATCCTAATATTAAATTTGAGCAATTTTTCTTACATCAGCCGTTTTATTTATTTTATTTAATTATTTTCTTTGCTTATTTTATTTTTATTATTTTTATTTAGGTACTTTTTATGCGAATGGAAGAAGAGAATAATCGTAGGGGAGATGACCAAGGGCACTTACCGAATGCGGCGAGAGAAATCGTCAATGAGCAAGAGCAACGCCAGCTAATTAATCCACCATCTCGTCAACGAGCATTGCATGAGTATACCGTTCCAACACTCAATGGGTTTCAATCGAGCATCCAGCTGCCCCCCATTGAAGCCAACAATTTCGAAATTCGAGCGGGACTCCTCAGTATGCTCCAAAACAATGGGTTGTTCAGCGGATTAGCTCATGAAGATCCGCATCTCCACTTGGTCAATTTTCTCGAAACGTGTGATTCGCACAAGATGAACGGAGTATCTCCTGAAGCACTGCAACTCCGCCTGTTCAAGCACTCTTTACAAGGTGCAGCCCGAGAATGGTTACAAACTCGTGCACCGCACTCCATCTCATCTTGGCCCCAACTAGCACAACTCTTCATGAACACATACAACTCCCCAACAAAAACTGAGAGAATCCGGAGAGAAATACAAAACTTCATACAAGAAGCCGGTGAAGCATTATTCGAGACGTGGGAGCGGTTCAAACAGTTAATAAGGAGGTGCCCGAATCACGGACTTCAAGAGTGGCGCCAACTTCAAATATTTTATGATGGATTGCAAGATAATTCAAGAACGGTGCTCGATTCAGCAGCTGGCGGCATGTACATGAGCTTGACGTATGACGAAGCTTACGAACTTTTGGAGCGGATCGCTAGGAACAAATACATGCGGGCATCGGATCGGTCAAATAGCGGAGCCAATAAGACGGGAGGAATTTTAGAGTTAGACGGGGTCACAGCAATCACTGCCCAATTAGAGAAGCTATCAAAACAAGTAGCAGCTTTGCAGACTCGGCAAGTCCATGCAGTCAACGGTACCGAACAGTGCTTAGAAGAAACGGAGTCTCTAAATTACGTGAATGACACCAATCGACAACAGAGGAACCCGTACTCCAACACTTATAATACGGGATGGAAAGATCACCCCAACTTTGGATGGGGAGGAAATCAGCAAGGACAAAGGCCAGCTCCCGGATCCCAAAATCCGCCTCAAGCTCCTCCCCAGGGAGTTGACCTCGCTGACATCTTAGCAAAATTCATGACGTCGACTCAAGCATCCATTCGGAACCTTGAGACACAAATGGGTCAACTTGCAACCCAACTAAATGCGAGGCCGTCGGGAGCACTGCCGTCGAATACGGAAGATCCTCGAAAGAGCAACATCGAGCATGCAATGTAGTAACTTTGAGAAATGGGAGGCAATTAGAGGAAGGTCCTAAGAAGTCCGTTGCACCACCGCCTATTGTAGAGGAGCCCAAAGAAAAGACCGAGGTCGGGCCAAGCAACACAAAGATCGCAGTAAGTGAATCTACTCCCAAGGTACCTTTCCCTCAACGTTTTCAAAACTCCAAGCTTGATATGCAATTTCAGTTATTTTTGGATTATCTTAAAAAGTTGTATGTTAATATTCCTTTTGTTGAGGCACTTAAGCATATGCCAAATTGGGTTAAGTTTATAAAGGAGATTGTATCGAAGAAGATGAGGCTTCCGGAGTGTGCAGCAATAGTAGACCTCAATGAGCAAAGTAGTGCTATCCTTTCAAATAAAATCCCACCGAAGCTTAGAGATCCGGGGAGTTTTACCATTCCATGCACAATAGGTACTGGGTATTTTGGGCGGGCGTTGTGTGATCAAGGGGCGAGCATAAATTTAATGCCTTTATCAATTTATGAGAAATTGAATTTAGGAGAAATTAAGCCCACTTCCGTGACCTTGCAGCTAGCCGATAGATCTTTTACTCACCCTTTAGGTATAGTGGAGGATGTATTGGTTAAGGTAGATAAGTTCATACTCCCGGCCGATTTTCTAGTACTAGACATAGAGGAAGATGAAAATATTCCCCTTATCTTAGGACGCCCCTTCTTAGCAACCGGTAGGTCAATTATTGATGTAGGAAAGAGAGAGCTAAGAATGAGTGTGGGGGAAGAAACAGTGATCTTCAAGGTGTACCGGGTGGATGAAAAGCCTATTACGACTAATGGATGTTATCTTCTTGATGAGGTAAGTGATTCTAAACTTTTTCCTGTTAAATTACATGATTTAAATTTTTTTGTGGATACTAATGTGCATGTAGGAGAACAAAAAAAAAGGTTGAGTTGGTTACAACACCTACTCAAAATACCGTGATAAAAGACGATGTTGGCACGCCTCATGACATCAAGAAGAATAAATTAAAGGGCATTCCTAAGCGAACCAGTCGAAAGAAGAATCGGATCAACCCATTTACTCAAGACTTTCTCCAAAAGGAAGTTAGGAGATGGGTTCAAAAGCTAAGGAATTGAAGAGAAGGAACAAAGTCTGGCTGAAGACTATAAACTTAGTGCTTCTCGGGAGGCAACCCGAGATTTTCGTTTTTTTTTTATTATTTATATTTCTTGTTTTATTTTATTTATTTATTTTATAAGCATGCAAGCTAATTAGATAAGCACTTTTTTTTATTTTCAGGGGTCAAAGTGCAATTTTGCACTTCACACGGCCGCACCAAAAAAGGCTTGAATCGAGCACGGCCGTGTGGAAAATCGGAGAGGCTACTGCCCAAAATTGAGAAGGGGCGGGGCCGTGCGGAATTTACACTGAATTCTCGCACGGCCGTCCGAGAAACAATAGGCTACTCCCCAGAATTCAAGTTTCGCACGGCCGTGCGGAAAACAGTTCAAAATCTCATACGGCCGTGCGAACCTCAACTGAAGCATAATAAAGGCGAGGGTGGAAGAGCAGCCCGGACATGGCCAAAACGACTTTTTCAGGTGTGTTCTATCCTTAAACTTCGTGTTAATTACATTGAGGGCAATGTAAATTTTAAGTTTGGGGGTGGATAATTACTTGTTTATGTGCTTTAATTTTTTAGTTTGCATGCCTTAGGTTTTTTTTTTTATTTTAGTTGTTTTAGTTTATTTATTGCTTTCGAAAAAAAAAATGTGTTTGAGATAAATGCTTCGATGAATCATGATGATGAAAGATGGTCGATGTTTAATGATGAAATTGCTTGCTTTATCTTGATTATGATTCAATTTTGGTGAGATTTTGATTCAAAGTGTCGTAGGAAGGAGTCATTGTTAGGAATCACGAGTTATGCCTTGCTTTGGTTGAAAGTTTTGTGTTTTAAAACATGGTATAAATTTATGCTATATCATATGCTATTCGGTTTTAGAACTTGCCTTAGGAATTTACAAAGTGAAATATTAAATTGTTGAGCAATTTGGGAAGTGATCTGGGCCATCTTTGAACCGTTTTGAGCCTTTCAAGCCTACCTTTAAATTTTTTATCATTCGAACCTTGATTGAGCCTTGGAGAAACGGTGTTCTTTCTTTTAGCCAATGTGTATAAGGTAGAATAAATGGAGATTCTTGAAAAATTACCCTTTGAAGTTCGGTTGGAAAATTTTATAAGGTCCTTCTTCTTCCTCTAAAAAAAAAAAAAAAAAAAAAAGAAGAGAAGAAAAGAGAGAAAGAAGAAGAAGAGACTAGAAGGGAGATGAAAGGACTAGTTGTTGAATTTTTGTTTGAAAGCTCGATCCATTGTCTTAAGAGCAAAAGTGGAGACTTTTGAACTCTTAAAAATCAAGTTTATTAAAAGTCCTTGGAGGTGAATTCATTGTTTCAAACGCTTATCTTTCAAAATTTGGCGTAATCACCTCAATTCAAGAAGCATAGCCACCTATACCCATATCTCCTACCTCGAACCAAAAAGCCCAACATTTGAAAGCCAAAAAGTCCCAATGATCCCAATAGCTCAATTATTTGATACTAGCCGAGTAAAGAAATTTGGTGAGTCTTTGGAGTTGAATATTATTATGTAAGTATAAATTTTATCCTTTTTTAATGTACAAATATGGGATACTTGAAGCGATAGCATGGTTTGTGGTTTTTAGCAATGGTGAGTGAATACGTATCTTTGAATTACGAGCTTGTAAATGTTTGAGAATTGTCATGATAATTGCATGTTCTGAAAACATGAACTTGACCATTAATCTATGTGATGAGAGGCATTTGTTGAAAGTGTTGCTTTGATAGTTGCTAGTTTTTGCTTGAGGACAAACAAAAGATCAAGTTTGGGGGTGTGTTAAGTGTATATTTTTACACTTTATCGTATATTTTTATTTGAGCTTTTGGTATGATTTAACGATAATTGGTGCTTAAAAAGTTGATCTATTGTAATTTAGGTACAAATTGAAGAATTGGAAAAGTTTGATGTCAAAACTGCAATTTTGGAGAAAATATGGGCCAAAAGTGAAATAATCAAAATTCTGAAGAAAGTAGCACGGGACGGCCGTCCAAAATTTACACCTAAAAATGGGACGGCCGCGCCAATTGCAGATTTTGGACAGAAGATTCGGCGATTCTCGCGCGGCCGTGCGAGAATTGCACTGATTTTCGCGCGACCGTGCCAACACACGCTGGAGACAATTTTGGACTTTTAATCACACAAGGAAACCTTAAATCATCTACCAAGTTGGGACATCAATTTAAGCCCAAACCAAGCACGAATTAGAGGACTTTTGGACAAAATCTTGGAGCGAGAGGAGCGAGAGAACGAAGAATCGAAGACGGAGAATTGACAAATCTTCATCACAATTCTTCTTTCATCTATCTTTTCTTAATCTATTTCTTTTTATGTTTTTATGATGTTTTTCGTAGAGAACATGCGTAGCTAAGTTTTTAATCTAGGATTTTTTCGGAACCCTATGTGGGGATGGTGAACCCGTTTTCTTGAGACTATGCAATTATGATTTTATGATTATTTTTTATACTTGTTATGATTGTTAGTGCATGAACTTGATCAATTTATGTGTTTTATGTGTGATTATTGGGACTGACTCGACAAAGTTATTTTGATAATTAAACGGTAAGTATATGAGCCTTCCAGTAGTTTTCACCGGATGCGTGTGTCAATTGCATGTGGTGTCGTAGACATACAGATATCACCTTAGGTAGCCATTTACGAGACTTGTTAGTTAATGCTTTATTCATAATTTGTTTGCATAGACATATAATGAACCGTTTATGAATAATAGACTCATAATACACGCGACAGCGGGTTATGAGTAAATTAATGTCTCGGGTTAATAATCATGAATCATATATTTCATAATTGAGGGGTTTTGGGTGAGCAATTCTTGCATAGGGGGAAGATAAAATCCTAGGTCTGTTCTTATATTGATTTTCTCGTGATTCTTTGTTTTCTTAATTAGTTTAATTGTTTAATTGATTTAATTCGACAAACTTGCGTAGGCTGGATAAAAATCATAGTTGTTAGAATTTGGTACTTAGGATTAGATAATTTGAGTATTCCCTGTGGGATCGACATCCGACTCTCACGAGTCCACTTTTACTACTTGTATGCCATACGTGCACTTGCGTGTTAGGTATTTAGCTCCCAACAATTAGCATCAACATTAACATTATTAGCACTGAAATTAGCATTATTATATTAATATTAGCATTAACATTTAACATCCTTTTTTCATTCATATAGGTATTCATAGAGGTATTTGTTTATATCCTCGAGCTGTTTTTGTTCTTTGATTCTTTTATATTAACAATCTTAGAATTGATCCCGTGCATCGCACAGTTGGAATATTAGTAGTAATAATATAATATTTTTTTTTAGATTAAAGTAAACACAGAAGTACATAGTGAAGTAAAAGCCCATTTTTTTAGAGGAATAACCCTATATTTGGCTACTCTGTATTTTGAGTGAAGATATTGGCATATTTAATTGTTGGAAGATCAATTCATACATATTCACGACGATCCTAAAAAACATTAGGAGAAAAGGAAATCATTACTTTATAATAAAATAACATTAAATAAAATGTTTGGCGAATAATTCAAAAGTATTATTGATCCCATTAATCTTAGCAAATGTCAATTTATTGCACGACATACTAATTTACGATTCTTACTTACCACTCTCATTGATCAGTTAAAGAATCATTACACAACAAGGCCATGGAACCAGTTGACTCTGTCTCCCAATTTTGATTGTTGAAGTATTCAATATCAGGTGATTGGGAAGGTTGAGGAGGAATTTGCAAATTTTCAATTTCCCCTTGGAGCATTTTTAAAACTTCAGTCATTGACGGACGATCACTTGGCCTCATTTGTATGCACCACAACCCAACTATTGTCATCTTTCTCCTCATTTTTCTTGCATTGTCGTCCTCATCGCCATCATCATAGTCATTTTTGTCGGCATTTCCAATTTCGATGTCATTGCCTTTATTCAAGTGATCATAAATCCAATATGGGAAATATTGGCTCGATTTGTTGTCATTATTAGGCTCCGTACCTCTGTTTAGGCCAAGCATTTCCATCAACAACATTCCAAAGCTATAAACATCGGCCCTGCAAGACACACTTCCAATGCTTCTATTCATCAGTTCAGGAGCCACATACCCTATTGTTCCCCTAACTGCAGTGAGAGTCACCGTGGTATTCTCCGTTGAATAAGACTTCGCGAGTCCAAAATCGGATATTTTGGGTGTGAAATTATCATCTAGAAGTATGTTGTGAGGCTTTATGTCGAAATGTAGGATTTGGATGTCACATCCTTTGTGCAAATATTCAATTCCACGAGCAACTCCAACGGCAATCTCAAACTTCCCCGCCAAGCTAAGCGAATTACTCGTCTCTTTACTAAATAAGTACTTCTCGAGGGAGCCGTTAGGCATGAAGTCATAGACAAGGGCGCGTTTGGATCTTTCTGCACAATATCCGACAAGTTTAACCACATTGACATGATGGATCCTTCCAATGGTTGCAACTTCATTTACAAAATCTTGCCCATTTGCTTTACGCTTGTTGAGTACTTTGACGGCCACATCATGACCGCTGCGGAGTTTTCCTTTGTAAACCGAACCATAACCCCCTTCGCCTAGTTTTTCACGAAAACCTCTTGTCATTTTTCTTACGTCTGAGTAGGAATATCTAATTGTTGTGAGATTTCTGTTACTTTGCAAGAATCTTTCAATTGGGCCAAACATTGACAAATGCCTTGTTCGAAATTTAATGATCAGAAGTACACATAAGGAAGGAAATCCAAT
This sequence comes from Erythranthe guttata, assembly GCF_056151865.1. NCBI lineage: Eukaryota > Viridiplantae > Streptophyta > Magnoliopsida > Lamiales > Phrymaceae > Erythranthe > Erythranthe guttata. The sequence goes on from NC_142537.1 coordinate 12,347,746, forward strand.
TAAGATCCTTAGCGCTAGGCAGGCCGGAAGTATATATATAAGCAAACCTTAAAGATAACAGGGCAGTTCGATCAGTTCAATTAAAATAATAATGTATAAAAGTTGACAAAAAAATTGAAATAAGATTGTCAGAGGCGACTCCGTCACATAATATTTCATAATAATTTTTTGGTGTTATTATGTGAAATAAATATAAATATACATTAAGTTAGTGAATAAATACACGAAGTTAACTTGTGTTGTTGTGCATATTATCTTTTAGATACTCAATATTTAAAAAATACATCAAAACATTACCAAGTAAATACTATGAACGTAACAGTTGAAATTTAGATTATGAGCAAAAGTTGAATCATTTTTAGGAAATATACAAAATAAGTAGAAAATGGTTTTCTGAAGAAGATTTTAAGTGTTGGCACCAGATCTCGGTTAATAAATATTTGGAGAAATTTGTGGTGCTGCTATAAATATTTTCATCGATCTTATTCCACGTAATTGATAAGAAAATTATTTAATTTATATGTCTTATAGAATTTACTGTATAAGACTTTATTTATTTTCTTAGTATTTATTACATAATAGAACAGATTGTAAAATGATTTATCCTTATTTAAATTAGGTTATAGAGATCATACATGATTGTATTTCCTTAGAAATGATTTCTTTAGGTTCAACCTAGGATTATGGAGCACAAATTTGTCTATATATATACAAATTTACTATAATTTCAGCGAAGAACCTTAGAGCTTTTATGAGAAAGTACATCTTAAGTTGAAGCTTTAGAAGGGTGCAACAGAGAAGCTTAATCAACAGCGTTACATCATGACCACGATGCCCACACATACATAAATTAAGTCCATTTGCACCACCACTAATACCACGGCATCCGTCAGGTACTGCTGATGTTATAGCACACTATGAAAATTGTGACAACTTTTTTGTATGACATAGAATATTCTTGCAGCCTTGACGATAGAGAAGGAACATGTGGACTATTCTAAGGTCTTGAAAGATATTCGTTAGAAGGGTAATGCATCGTGAAGTTGATGCATTCGAGCCTAATGACACTTGGGATGTGGCGGATTTGCCATCAGGAAACAAATCACTTAAGCGCAAATGGGTAAACAATATGAAATATAATTCAGACGGTATATATTGAGGGGTTGAAGGCTCGGTTGGTTATTCTTTGGAATCATCAAACGGAAGGAATAGGTTATACATAAACTTTTGCTCCTGTAGCTAAATTGGTTACCGTACTGGTGTTTCTTGCAATTGTTCGGCAAATAATCAAAAAGTGTTGGATAGTAGACTAAAAGTCTTATTTTAGCAACATAATTTTATTAATAATCTAATAAAATAGTATATTATCATTTTATAAGAATCTGCATTACGTCATTCAATGCATTTAATTAATTGGAGGAGTATATTAGCCTAATAGCATTCTAAGGGCTCGCTAGGTTACCGATATAAGGTTCTACTGACAAAATAGTAGAGGCTAGCAACACGTTTGGTTGACAAGATTCATACTTATTCAAACCTGCTAGTAAAATCAAAATCCGCTATCAAATGCTATTATTTCATTAAATTAGTAGCACCCTTCCCCTTGAGATTAATTTAATAGGGGTTGACGAACAAGTAAAAGTCTATTTTAACCTTCAAATTACTAATTTTATTAAATAATTTTTTTTATAGACAAATCAGATATAAATCGAACGTCTTACTAACTAAATAATTAATTAGCTATTAGAGAATTAATTCAATCTCATGTAACCCAAAGCAGTCCGATATAGGTAGCCTAACGAGCCATAAATAGTGTGTTGATTTGGATGTTGTAAACATATGATTATTTTGATAGTTCGTTTAAAATGTGAAGTTAATACTTCAAAATGGAGTTATATCACAATATTTAAGTGATTATTACTGTAACCATAAAATGACTTTGGTAGTTGTTGTTTTGGCTTATTGTACTAGCACATCCGTCATCTGTTGAACCGGACGATGTGAAATAATTGTTTCATCACATTTTCAAATGAAACTGTATTATTTCTAGTCGGCAGTAAATTATGTACTCAACTAATCCCGATGTAACCAATGTACACACTAATTGATGATCTATATTTTGATGTCACAATGGATGATATATATTTCCATATTGAGTCCAGTGACACCCAGTGTGTTCGGTATTGACATTACAAATTAATGGGTGGAAATTAATTATCCAAACAAATAAGTTAAGCGAGTGAGACTCACGAAAAGAAATCTTAACTTATTAACCACTGAATGAATTGGCGGTTATAGAATATTTTAATGCGGGAGAATCTAAGTACTAATTAACTCGAGTTTTCTTGGCCAAAATTATTTATTAATAATTACTAAATACTTGGTAGAGAAGGAACTGTTTTCTTAGTTCTCTTCCATGTACCACTCTTTCTATATTCCTATATAAACAAGATTTGTGTCAATAGAGAAAGTAGATTGATACCTTAGCACAATTCACGTTTCACATGAGGATACTGTTTCGCTGTAGAAAATTCGTTAAATGGATGTACTACATGAATTTCTACATGGAGATCTTATGGATGATGTATATATAATATTACCACCCCGAGTTCAAGGTGGGGACTTCTAAACAAGTTTGTAAACTCAAGAAAACTCTCTATGATTTAAAGCAGGAACTCTGACGTTGGTTTGCTAAACTGTCAACCACTTTGAAGAATTATGGTATTTAACAATTTTATTGAAATTATTATTTGTTCACTTTTCAAGTATGATTCGTTCTTCTCAGTATTGATATCTATGTCAATGATCTCATCATAAGTTAATGAGAGCTATCTTATTACTTGTTTTCACATGAAATACCTTGGTCAGTGTACTGATATTTATTGATAGTGGAAGTGGCTCATGGACCCGATTGATTTGTACTTTGTCACCGTAAAAACGCGCTTGACATTAATTCTGAGGTTGGTTTACTAGGATCACGGCCAACCGATGTATCATTGGAACATAATCACCTTGGCATTGTCTAAATGCAGATGATTTTATGATCCCCACTGCATCGTCGGTTAGTTGGTCAACTTATTTATTTATGTTTTACCTTACCATAATTATCCTATATGTTCATGTTGAATTTATGTAATATCCTTAGGAAGAGCACTGGGAAAGAGCTTTACATGTGGTTCGATACTTCAAAGAGTAACTCAGGCTAACGTATTCATTTGTGTAATAAGTGTGATGCAGATTGGGTTGAATTCTCCTTATTAGATGGTCTCTCACTGGTGGTTGGCTTTCATGGGGCTCGCCTATTTCTTGGAATATGAAAAGGCAACACACAATTTCTCAATGTTCAGTTGAGGGTGAAGATCGATCCACGGCTATGACTACTTGTGAGTTGAAATGGTTGAAATTTATTTTATCATGTGTTGGAGTAACTCATACTCAATCTATGTCTCTTCATTTTGACATTCAAGCAGCTGTATACATATCTCAAAATCCAATGTACAGTGAACTGATAAAACATATTTGAAGTATATGGTCATTTTGCTCGTGATGATATCATCACCGGAAATATCCATCCCACATTTGTCCTGTGAAATGCACAACTAGCTAACATTTCACAAATGTATTAATTAGCCAAAGGACAATATGATTTCACCAAATTTAACTTTGTACTTTGTTAGTTGTCATTTGGTTAGAAAAATATGGTTGCCCCAATTTGTTATTTTTCCTCTACTCTTTAGTTTTCTTTATTTTGAGGTAATCCAGTGTTGCGGCTAGGACGAAGTCCACTCATATATAGATAAGGGTAAATTTAAACCCGTTTTCTATTGAATTAGTTTTCACAATATGTACCCAATTATTTTATTTAGCCCACCCAACTTATATTATATAGTCCACTCAATCAAACGCTAAATTAATAATCTAATATGTTGCACAATTGGCTTTCCACATTTCCTTTTTTACTTCATTCTCAGAGTTAGTATTGTTGTATCTCTTTGCCTTGCCAAAAATTTCCCAACAACCATCGAACCTATCCCAAGAGTTTGATTTATATTTTCTTATTTGATGTCTATATGTTCACTTGTTTTTCACTGTTCGTAAGTGTATTCATATAATGTTAATGTGTGTTTTTTGTTGAATACTGTGATTTTGTATTTTGTGAAGTTATATTAAGTTATATCAGATGAAATTTCAATTGCTAAATATGCTCTCAAAATGAAACCTAACTTTATATGGGTTTTTATTTTGTCCTACAATTGGTAAACTTCACCAGATTTAGTCTCATCGTTGGTTGTGTATATTACAACCCACTACTTACACACTCCCATATGTATATATATGTTAATGTATAGATCTACGTTATTAGAATACTTGATAAACTTAACCAGGTGTAGGGTCTTTCTAAGTGAGCTCCCAAGATGAGACTTAACTTTCTAGGTGTGCTTCCAAATTGACTACTAACTTAACAAAATAAGATTCGTAATAGAAACTAATTTAGCAAGTAAATTTTCTTAGGTTATTGCTCATTTATTCATTTTACATATTAAATATTTCATTAAATATAAAAAAATTATGAATGTACGTGTATTGTAGGATTTGTAGGTCAATCGACTTTGCGAACATTCTCCATTAATTTGAGCTTATAGTCAGTATATCCAAACCGTATTGGTGGTTTAAGTTTTGCATGCCCAAAATTTCCTTTCCAAACACGTCTCCTTCGTTTCCACAAAGCTTGACTCCCGCCATCTGCAACAGCGAGATGACCTAGTGGAACCTCTCCAACGCTCAAATTATGATGGAAGACGATTTGAGAGAAAGTAGTAGTAAACATAATATCACATAACTCTAGATAATATATATATATATATATATATATATATATATATATATATATATATATATATATATATATATATATATATATATATATATATATATATATATATTTAAAAGAGACTTATTATAACTAGGTCAATTGATCATAATAAGTCATCTGCCACTTGCGAACTCATCATTTACTGTCTTCATAAGGCCACCTATTTCGTCTTATCTTCATCAATGATGAACTTGCTATATATAATATTAGGGTCTTTGGCCCAATAACCCTTCCTCGATACTTTAATCCACTTTCACCAAATCAAAGTCCAGCTATATTGGACCATTATATCATAGCCATACATCTGGTTTGAGATTGTTCATCCATAAGTGTGAATTCATTTTCCCGCCCACAAACGTCTATATAAACCCCATTTCTTCTCAATTTCTCACTTTCTGCCATTTCTCTTTCTAATGCTCATAATTTCCGTTAATTTTTCCAGTATTGCTCTACAATTATTTCACCACCGATCTACTGCCTTTCTTTATCTCTCTTCCATTGTTTCCCATTGCTCCGCCATCATTTATCCATTGCCCCACTGCACCTTTTTCTTGACCACCTCTATAGGTACCCCATTCATATTTTATTTTTATTGTTTACCTTTTCAATCCGAAATTCTCATTTAATATTTTTCCGTTCTATGATTATATTCTCTTTTCCACACAATCATAGATTCATCAATCAAGATTCAAGGTATTGAAGGTTCTTGAATTATCTAAAATTCATGAATGTGAATTTATATATCAAATTGTCTCTTGGTTTTATTCATGTACATGGTTGGGGGGAGAATATGATTAATTTTATGTTCATGTATTAAGCTAGATACATGCTAGGAAAGTTCTATAAATAGGCTATGTAAATTTTTATTTGTAGTGTGTCAAAAAGAAGAAAAATTCTAGAGGGAAAAAAAGAGTTCTTGAGCGAGTCTTGTTATCGTGTTTATTTAGTGAGTACTATACTATAGTGTGTTTTATCTCTTCTTCTACTCCTCCTCTACACTTTGATTTATTTTGTTGCATGTATATACATTCTATATTGTTAAATCAATCCAACAAAGTGGCATCAGAGCCACGTTTTAGAGAAAGAACAATGGCAACCACGAGTGGAGCTTTTCCATTTCAAAATCTTGCTAGAGAGAACTATCATTGATGGAGCATACAAATACAAAAGTTTCCTTGGTGGACAAGATGTTTGGGAAGCAGTTGAAGAAAAAATATGTTGAACTGGGGAATTTGTTTTCGTTAAGGCAAGTCCAAAAGAACACAATCAAAGAATCTAATGTGAAAGATAAAAGAGCCCTACCCATCATCTAACTCGGTGTAGTTCTCAAGCTACTACAGGGAACCAAGAATGGGATATTCTTATTGATGCTTTCAAAGGCATTAATAAGGTGTAGTAGGTGGGACTCATCATTTTATGGAGAGTTTGAGTCTTTGAAAATGAAAGACTCAGAAGAGGTTTTGGATTATGTCTCAAGGGTGGTCTTGATCGTTAACCAGCTTGAGAGAAATGGTGAAAAAACGGAAGAGAAAAAAAGTGGTCGAAAAAATACTTGATCCCCTGAGCCGAGGTTCTATTACATCATCGTGGAAATTGAAGAGTCCAACGATGTTAAAAGTCTTAAATTGAATGAGATATTGGTAAAATTAGAAGTTCATGAGGAGAAGATCAAAAGACGAAACAAAGGGCCTGAAGTAGAACAAGCCCTTCAAGCAAAGACAAACCATTTCTACTAGCCAAATATGATGGTGCTCGATTTTAAGGCAGAGGTAGAGGATGTGGTCGAGTTTGCGTTTGTGGCATAGGTCGTGAAGGACATGTCTCTTACAAAAATGACGAGACTAAGCAAGAAACTTGACCAACAAGAGGTCGTGGAAGAGCTGGATTCAGTCAACGTCAAGACAAGAAAGTTGTCAAATGTTACAATTGTCACCAATATGGACACTATTCTTGGGAGTATCGAAATGATTCAAATGATGCAACCACATGTTTGCAGAAAAACACATGTTCGTGGAGATGGTGATGAGTCCGTGATGGTAAATATTTCTTTTGGAGATATATCTAAGATTACCGTCACAGGTAAATGAAGAATACTCATCAAGTTGAAGAGTGGAGCACACCATTTCATCGAGAATGTTTACTATGTGCCTGGAATGAAGGCAATATGCTAAGAATTGGATAACTATAATAGGATACGACGTCCATATGAAGGGTTGCAACCTATACTAGAAGAATAGTGAAGGTACGCTGATAGCATATGTTACGATGACAAGAAATTGGATGTTTTTATTTAATATCCATCACGATATGGTGAAATGATTAAAGGTGTGTTACGGGGATCCATCATGGTTATGGAATTTGTGGCTAGGCCACATCAAACTTTGGTGGACTAATGATGGTGGTGATGGGACTACAATCAATTGATCATCCAGATCAAGTATATCAAGCATTTCTTGTCGAAAAATAATCTCGACTAAGTCTATCAAAAGAGTCGATGTCAAGATAAAAGTAGCCTTTGGAGTTGATCCACACCCATATATGTGGTCCTACTGAACCTGCATCACTTGGAGAGAATCGCAATTTTTTGACTTTCGCTGATGACTACAGTCATCAAATATGGGTGTACTTCTAAATCAAAAATCAAAAGCTTTCTCAACCTTTATGAGGTGTAAAGTTTATCTCGAGAATCAAAGTGGCTATCACAACAAGGCGATGAGATCTGACAGTGGATCCGAGTTCACTTCAAGTGACTTCAAGATTTTTTGTGATGAGAATGGTATTCATAGACTCCTTACCGTGGCTTACTCACCCCAGCAAAACGGTGTTGTATATAGGAAGAATCGATCCATTAACATGGTTCGATGCATGTTGAAGTCCAAACAATTTCCAAAGGAGTTTGGGATGAATTCGTTGATTGTGGTGTTTATCTATTAAACCGGAGATTGGCGAGGAGTGTTTTTTTACAAAACCGTACAAGAGGCTTGGAATGAATTCAATCCTAGCATAGCACATTTGAGAGTTTTTGGGAGTATTGGTCATATCCATGTTCCGGACCAACAACGGAGGAAGCTTGATGACAAAAGCCAAAAGTATATCTTTGTTGGCTAAGACAAAACATCAAAAGGATACACGTTATATGATCTTGTTGATGAAAAAAGAAGAATCAGTCGAGACAATGTGTCTGATGAGAAGAGTTTGTGGTATTAAAATGCTCAGGAAAAAGAGCATTACACATTCTATCCATATGAGGCAACAAGGAAGAAATTTGAAGATGAGCCCCTAGATGACGTAACTCCACCATCATCACCTGCATCTTCACTCGAAGGTGAAATTTCGAGTAGTGAAAGACCTCGAAAGACAAGGTCACTACACGATATTTATGAACGGCTCAATCAGTTTCCAAACTTATTTTGTTCAATTGTTGCATACAGATCTATCAATTTTGAGGAGACATAAAAAAGTTAGAAGTGGAGAAAGGCCATGAACGAAATGATTGAGGCCATCAATAACAACGATACTTGGGAACTCATTTCCTTACCGTAGGGTCATAAACCAATCGGATTTAAATGGGTTTACAAGGTGAAAAATAATTCCAAAATCGAGGTAAAACGATGCAAGGCTAGGCTTGTTGTCAAAGGATGCTAGCAAAAGGCTAGAATAGCCTATGAGAAATATTCGCCCAACTTGCCCGATCGGAGACCATTAGATTGATAATCTCATTAGCAGCTCAAACGAAGTGGAACATATATCAAATGGATATGAAATCAAAAATTTTAAATGGAGTGCTTTAAGAAAAGGTGTACATTGACCAACCAGAAGCTAAGGTTACTTGGTTCGTGGTCAAGAGAATAAAGTGTTGAAATTAAAGAAAGCACTTTGTCGGTTGAAACAAGCACCAAGGGCGTGAAATAGCCACATTGATCAATATTTTTTTGAAAAAGTGATTCAAAAAATGTTCACATGAGCATGCGATGTATATGAAGGTTGGTAAAGGTGATATGTTAATTGTGTGCTTATATGTTGATGATTTGATATTTACAGGAGATCAATATGAAGTTATTTGATGAGTTTAAAAAGGAGATGGCCAATGAGTTCGAGATGACAACCACTTGGTTGATTTTTTACTTACTTGGTATTAATGTGAATCAACGAGATGATGGCATCTTCATCGCCTATGAAGGCTATGCAAAGATGTGGTTAAACAGTTCAAAATGGAGAATTGCAAGGAAATTAGTACTCCAATTGACACTAGAGGCAAATTGTCGAAGCACCTTGAAGGAGAGCCCATCGATCCAACCTTTATTCTCTTGGCTGGAAATTTGAGGTATCTTACGTGTACAAGTTCAGATATTCTATTGCAGTTGGTCCTGTTAGCCGATACATGGAGAACCCAAAAGATTATCACTTCAAAGTAGCAAAGATGTTACTCCGCTATATTAAAGGAATTACCAATTTGGGTGTGTTCTACCCAGCAACGGACATATGAAGCTAGCCGTATATAACGACGTCGATTGGGCTGGAGATCCCAATGATCAAAACAGTACAAGTGATTTTATATTGTACTTTGGAGTAGCAGCGTTCAGTTGAGTATGTGGTAATGACATTGAGTGAATGTCATGCAATATGGCTAAATATCTTATTAAAGGAGCTTAGCTTTGATCAAGAAGGTTCAACACAACTTTTTGTCGATAAAAGTCCACAATTGCACTAGCAAAAAAATTTAGTGTTTCGTGATAGAAGCAAACACATTGATACTCGATATCATTTCATCCAAGAATACATTGCAAAGATGGAAGTCAAAGTGAAGTTGGTGAAGTCCAAATATCCAATTGTTGACATCTTCACGAAACCCCTCAAGAGATAATTATTCGAGAAGTTGAGGAGTCAACTTGCAATGCGAGAATCAATCTTAGGGGGTAGGGCGTGTTGGGAATTAAGCTATTCATTAATCAAGATTCAATGTATTAATGAATGTGAAAGTATATATGAATGTGTCTTTTGGTTTGATTCACGTACTTGGTTAGGGGAGAATATTATTAATTACATGTTCATGTATTATGCTAGATACATGCTAGGAAAGACCTTTAAATAGCCTATGTAGTTTTTCATTTGTATTATATGAAAAAACAAGAAGAAAAAAGTCTAGAGAGAAAAATAGAGTTCTTGAGTGAGTCTTGTTATTGTGTTGATTGAGTGAGTAATATACTAAAGTCTGTTTTTATCGAAAGTGTAAGCCCCCACCTAAATGGCTCACGGTCCGCTCCTATTTTTCTATGATTGTCCTTGAAGATTGTTGAATGACCATCCCAACCAAAAGTTTAAGTTATTAGTGAAATATATCATTTATTATTAATATCTCCGATACACCACCTCAAGTGTATGTGAATTACATTTGAAGCATTGCACTTGAAATTTTTAAAATGAGTGCTAGTGGAATTTTTGAACTCATGACCTTTCATTTGGCCTGTGAGATTTGATACCATATTTAATGACCATCTCAACCAAAAGGTTAAACTATTAGTGAAATGTATCATTTAGTTATAATATCTCCGATTAAATTGCTCTTATAGGTGTATCACGTTCGATCATATCCAACATAAGCTGCATATATGATGACTTAATTAAATAGAAATCCAAACAAAAATTCAGAGTTCTTACCAAAAATTAAATTGATGAAAAGAAGCACTGCACCTGCATTTTTAAGAATAATAAGAGTTTAATATTCTAAAAAAATTGTAATATAATTTTTAAATTACTACTTGAAAGAGAAAGCAAAAGTTGTTCGATTATTTGCATTTAAGCAGAAAATAACTTTTAAGCTTACCAATCGAATTGTTTTGAACACAGGTAATTATTTGTCCTCTTAACGTACAATATTGACAGTGTTCACCACAGCGCAAAATCATCCATGAAAGTTCAAACCCATATATCAGGCAGCTATGCACTTGTGAGAGGTTATACAAAACCAGTCCTTCGCTATTATATGTTATATTTAATGAAGTCATCACCATGAGATCTATTCTGCACAAATCCATTATAGATGATCCGTTCAACGAGCCGAACTTTATGTATTTGTGCCTATTGTTCGACTCGTTGAAACCGTCTGAACAATATTGAGAAGTATCCAGAAGAAGTGAATTTTGACTATTGTTGATTCGATAAGGGCAGCTGATGAATGTAATAGGCCATGTTATATCAGGGATAAATGTGTAGTAAGTTATGTTATTTGGAGCATAACCAAAACTAATAAAATCGGAGGCAGATAAAGAGTGATTGGGGAAAGAACATATGTCGTCATTCTGTACGGCAGCATCGGTAAGACGGATTGTAGAGTTGTGATAGTTGATTGCTTTGACGAGGTATTTTTGATAATTGAGATATAGTGAAGTTGTATTGTTTTCGCATGATAGTTTGTATCCACCGCAGTGCGTTGGATCAGTCTTGAGCTTGAAAGGATAGCTAATATTGCGAATTTCGCCACACGAAGAAGGGGCACATGGTGTAGGATTATCATCTCCGCTAAACGACGTAGTAATTTCTACGAAATATTGGATGATAATCCAGTAATAAAAACATTTGAGTAGGAGTATATACATATGAGATTTGTGGGGATGGTATATTTGATAGTTTATAGTTGCAGAATATGATGAGATAGAAGATAATGAGATTATTGTATATTGGTAGCTAATTAATGATATGTTTAGTCTTAATTCATTCTGATAATTAAGGAAACAGTCAAGCATGTGATGTCTCAACAGCAAACTCATTCTTTTAAGTTACACATATCATATGACTTTTTTTTTTATTAACTTGGCTGACTTTATCTCATCTAATTAGTATTAATTAGTTTATGATGATAATGAGGATGTTTATTTATTCAATATCTATATCTATACTTATCTATCTATTATATTATAGTTATATACTCTATAGACTCGTTCCATTACCTGTATGGGATTTCTACCGACTAGTTTATTTATTTAAATAGTAAGACGTTCCATTCATTGAGTTAGACTTTGTACTAAGTCAGTTAAATTTTGGTATTATATGTAACTATAAAATATTTTATTTAATAGAATTAACATGTATAGTTCGAAGGATAAAATAAACTATTACTTGTTTATGAATCTTGCCAACTAAATGTGTATTTGCCCATATTATTTAGTTAGTAGAATCTTATTGATGTAGCAGAGGAAGCCCCATATCTATACTAGACTAATATAATAATAATAATAATTTTTATAATATCTAAAAAAAATCACCAATGAAATGTATGTGTTGGCACCAAATTTCCGTTAGTGAAGATTGAAGAAATCCGCCATATGTGGAAATTGAAGATTGGCAAAGATTTGTTTTCCATGTTTATATTGGAATTAATTAGAGTCCTATTCTTGTAATATTTTTATTAGGACTTAGATTTATTTCCATGTATTATATTCTAGTTAGGTATCTTTTGTACTTATCTAGAATAGAAGTAGAAATTGACTAGGATTCTATTACCTAGTTAAATCGATTTCTTAGGGCCCAAGTTAGGTTTAGGGTGGAGATTTCGTGCCTATAAGGCCCTCAACCTCATATGAGTCCGATGGAGCTTTAATAAGAAAAATCCCAGCATAAAGGCTTTGAAGGGTGCAGCCCGTGCTGCAGCCCTGTCTGCACGACATGTGTGGCAACAGAACAGGTTTCTTCTACCAGGCCATAAAGAAGATCGGCGTTTCGGGAGAAGTGCTTAAAAGATCTCGGGAGAGGTCGATCCGCGGTTTGAAGGAAGTTCAACATTGGAGGAAGTCCAAGAGTGCGGAGGAGGAATTGCTTTGATTATCAACAAGTTCGAGTCGTGTGCAAGAACGGCGTATCACATAAAGAGGGAGTCTTTAGTGTTTTATTAAGTCCTATTAATGTACACTTAAATCTGAACTAGTTTTGCAAGTCCTCGTGGATGTAGGGTACGTTTGTACTCGAACCACATTAAATTGTTGTGTTCTTTATTCTGCTTTTCGTAGATTTATTACTGTGACAACACAACAATTCTGTTACGTCACCTAATATCGTAACATGTAGTCTGTCTCAACAGATGAGTGGATGTCCATAGGCATGCAAAAGTCAAAAGTATGCAACGACTAATGGACAATTGAAACGTATAACTGTTGCAATACAAGATAGAAGAGCCAAAGACATATAAGTAATAATTAAAAAGAAAAAAACAACCACATCAATAACTATTTAAAAAAATAAAAATAAGATAATATAATTGACAATGGAGATAGTTGCAAGTAAACAAAATTAGATTAAAGTCAACTTAATAAAAGAACGTCAAAATGAATAACTATGAAGCAAGTAATATCATTCATTTTTTTATTATGATGACAATGACTAGTAAACATCGGGTATATTAGATATTACACCTGTTATTTATACTATGTGGATTTGAACCGTAGATCTAATACACATAATCACACATATACTTATGTATGTATGCTTATTTAGTAGTTATTTAATCAAATCCATGACTCAAATTCAGCCGATATAAATAATTAGAGATAATTAGTGAAAACCCCTCAATTCATTTACTTATATTAAGGTGGATATAACCTCCTTTTCATTATTAGTGACAACCCCCCACCTTATATTAAATAATATTTTTTTAATTAATATTATTTTAGACATTACTAATATACCTAATTTTCCCTATTATATCTAAAATAATTAAACATATTTCACGTTCTCTATTTCTCTTATTCTTCTCTCTCTTTTCTCTCTACATATCGCCGCCTCCAACTCTCTTCCATCTGTGTTTTGCCACCGCCTCCAACTCTCTTCCATCTCTGCGCCGCCATCGTTACTCTCTTCTCCCAACGGCGTTCCTCCCTCCACCGACGCGAAAAGAAGACGGTCTTCACCCCTGGGATTCTCTCGTCAAGGACGGCGTTAGGGTTTTCGCTAGGGAGAAAGACGAGATTATGCAGCGACGCTAGGGTTGATATTGCTTCTGAGATTTCAATACAGACCACCGCCACATTGTTTCATTGTTGTTGTTCTTCTTCTTCTCTGATTTTTTTTGGAATCCAATTCTCGAATTTTAATTTTCTTAATTGGAGTTTTTGGTTGAATTCTTATATAGAAGGCTAATTTTGTGTTCAATCAATAGTATACTGTAGGTTTTGTTTTTGTTGAAATTGTGTGGTGTTATTTACAGATTTATAGATATTTTCGTACAGCAATATAGTTGTTTTCGTACAGCAATGTAGTTGTTTTCGTACAGCAATATAGTTGTTTTCGTACAACAATATAGTTGTTTTCGTACAACAATATAGTTGTTTTCGTCAGCAATATAGTTGCTTTTATTACTTTTTAGTTGAATGTAATAGTTGATTTTGATAAATGAGAGTTGTTGGAGATATATAGTTGTTTTAATCATATTGTTTTAATAAGAGTTGTTTTAATAATAGTTGTTTTATTGAAATATAGTTGTTTTAAGTGAAGACAAAAAAATATAGTAAAAAAATATTTTTAAAAAATATAATAAAAAAGTTAAAAAAATATTTTTTTTAATTTTTTTTAAATAAGAAATAAATAAAAAAACGAAAATTAAAATTAAAATACAAAATAATAAAAAAATAAAAGTGTATCAAAGTAGTGTATAATGGGTAATGAATAGAGGAAGGGTAAATTTAAGAATAAAAAAAGGATGAGTCTGTCACTAATAAAGAACAAGGAGCTGGATCCATCCTTATTAAAATAAAAGTAGAGGAGGTTCTCACTAATAGTCTCAAATAATTAAGTGTACAAATAATTAAGTGTAGTATTTAACTTCTCATAAACACTGGAATAATAAATAACCGGTAGGAGAAGATAAAAGAACAAAAGCAACATGATCAAAAAAAATATATATATATATATATATATATATATATATATATATATATATATATATATATATATATATACTACTTATAAAGGGAGGAATGTTAGTTGAGTTTCTTCTCTTTTATATTAGGACCAAAAGGCTCCTTACACTAAATAATAAAAAAATGACAAACAAGGATAGTTGAGTGATATCAAATTCTACCCTACCTTAAAAGCACGAATGTTTTAAGTTTCTTAACATTTTTGTTATATCCTTTTTATCCTTTGTATTAGTAAGTTTCCCTATTATTATTGTGGTTAATTTGGTAAAACTGCCATGGATGTATAATTAATGCATCCAAGCAAATATTATGTGTTCTCTCATGTATTCTTATTCCAACCGAATCTACCCTACCTTAAAAGCACGAATGTTTTAAGTTTCTTAACATTTTTGTTATACCCGTTTTACCCTTTGTATTAGTAAGTTTCCCTATTATTATTGTGGTTAATTTGGTAAAACTGCTATGGATGTATAATTAATGCATCCAAGCAAATATTATGTGCTCTCTCATGTATTCTTATTCCAACCGAATCGACCTCTCCTAGATGACATTAATTAGGTTGTAATGCATGGGCATTGAATTTTAATTAATGAATCCAAACAATATACATGCTCCCTCATATTCCTATTTCAAATTGGTTTCTTTGTTTGTATAATGAAAGGCCAATATTCTCCTATGCCTGCCATTCAACCCTTGATCACTACGAAGGTAATTTTCACATTATTTCCTCCATTTTCTTTTTTTTATAGTAGTGTGTGCTTTTCTTCATTGTTTATGTCACTACATTTAGTTTCCAATCAGTGCACATTTGATTTTTATACATTAGTTGATGTCATTTCCTGAACATTTTTAATAGGAAATTACAGATATTGAAATCTGTCACTTCAGCAGTTCATATAACTTCCATTCATTCATCCTAAAACGAAAAAAACAGCACTCAACATCATGCATCCAATCAATTATATGTCTTTCGCCTTTGAGTATTTTTCATTTGTTTTAGAAACGAAAAAGAAAACTGCAAACATTTAATTAGTTTTCTGTTTCTTAACTTTTATGTCGTCCCTAATATACCCCTAATTTTTTTGAATAAAATCTATCATGATGATTTCATAATCTGCCATGCCTAGACAATTACATATTTTCTTAATTCCACCGAGTTATTATATCTCCTTATGGTCACATGGTGCCTCACAAATTCATATACAATGCCTTTAATACGGTGTATATGATGAGTCTACCTTGTAACATCAACATCCATTTCATGATCGTGTTCTCTTGTTCAACTTGAAGCTCTCAACTCCGAACAACATTTCATTGTTCTTAACTTTGTTTTAATCTAAGTTTTTTTCCCAGCAAATCATTCCAAATTCAAAGGTAAATTTCCCTTTTTTTTTGAAACGTAAATTTCCAAGTTACTGGTTTTTATTTAGTTTTTCTCTTCATTGCTCTTAATTCTCAACTTTGTTCAAAGATGTCCTTTTTTTTGTGTTGCAGTTGTAATACATTCCCAGTTCCCTGCACATTCCTAGCATCCAGTATACCATCACGAACCAATTCCCACGACACAATATACCATCACAGGTGTTCTCAAATTCTTTCAACTAAAGGTAAAATATAAATTTTCTGTTCTATTTGCTTTGTTAATTGATGGATTGTCTTCGCTTTGCTGTCCCCTTACTTATTTTAGGTAGTCATCTATCTCACCATGAAAGAATTTATGAAAGCATTAGTTTATATTCCTTTCGTTTTGCTATCCCCTTACTTCTTTTAGGTAGTCATTTATCTCACCATGAAAGAATGTATGAAAGCATTAGTTTATATTCCTTACGTTACATGAAGCTACAATTTATTATTAGTCATCTATCAATTCTAATATTAGTTCAAAACGAAAGCGGATATCTAAGAAAGTATTATACTTTGTGTTTCTATAGGGGTGTCGAATGCAAATATTCCTTTGTCAAAGCTCCTAGATTACCATGAGTGCTGTGATGTGGTTCAAATGTTAGTAGAGAGTGATCTGTCCTCTGTGATCCCAATTAAAAGATTTATAATTCCCCTGTTTTATGCATGTTGAATAAACCAAGCTTTTTTTTTTCTTTATTATTTTGATTATTGATTTCTTTTTCCTCCTGGTTATTGTTGTTGTTTATGTTAGCTATACCATGTACTGTATATATTATATATAGTTTTAAAATCATGAATGTTTAGTATATGAACTACAAATCAACTCAACACATGAAGAAGTTGAACACCTTAGATGATGGTATTTCATTACAATTAATTATATATAGATAATTTCATTCATATTTAACCAATTACTATTTATTTTAATTTAGAGGCTACCTCAAAACAATGATCCTCTTAAAATACATGAATTAGCAATGAGGAGTATGATAAAAGAAGCAAATGAAACCACTCTCCATGCCTAATACACAACAGGGCTTCCCTTTATGAGGTATTCTTTGTAATATTATTTATTATTATTTATCGTACTAAATTGAAACTTTCTTACAATTAAATTTTGGGTTTTTTTACAAGAACCACCCCTATGTAATCTTTAATTGCTAAAAAGTCCCCATGTAAAAAATATTAGCAAGAACCCCTATAAAAACTTGTCAAAGCTAATAAAGTCTCTAATTGCTTATTGTGCGTCGCACGCGCGGGTTGTGAGACTGGGTTGTAATTTTTGACCGGCAAAGATTTAAATACCCTTGTAGAAATTTAAAAATTACAAATCCACCCCCAAAATTTCTATAAGCCCAAAACAATGTTTTCCAAATTATCACTTCAGTCCCTCATGGTTTATGAAAAGCCCTCTTCTTCACTACACCTCAAACCACCACTGTAATGTTAAACCCCAGCTCTCCCATGACCCATCACCTTCGCTAAGCCACCCCCTTACCATTTCCCCTGCCGTCTAGGATTGCCCCTTCCACTGTATCTCCATTCACCTCACCCCGTAAATGCCCCTATAAGAAAACCAACATCTCTTTGTGCTTCCTTCACGACACATGAGGATCCAAATTCCCATTAGATGGATACAAATCCGAAAAAATAGAAGCAGAACTCGCCCCAATAATCCTACGGCAAAGGGCTTTGGAGATATTTAAATTGGGTTTTTTCAATTGGGCTTTGGAGATATTTTAATCGGGTTTTTTTAGGAGAAATCAAAATCGACGCGTTACGATGTGGTACCGTTGGTGTAGTCGCGCCAGCGCAGTGCTGATGGGGAGGAAGAGTTGGGGTGGCGGGGGTTGGGGGATCGATGTGGTGGTGTTGCGACGACAAATGTTTGGTAAATAATTTTAGTTGGGGAGGGGGTGGGGGGTTGGCTACGGGAAGAAGATGCAGTCAATTTTTTTTTAATGTATATAATTTACATTTATGTTTGTTTATTTGTTTAGTTGAAATATTATTAAAGAAGAATTAGGGGTAGTTTTGTCTTTTCATTGAAGTCAACATCCAAATTTGATGAAACTGGTTGTGTGCTATATAAAATAGATTATGGGGAGATATTTGCTAATTATTTTAGGGACTATTAGTCATAACCCCCTCTAGTGTTTTTTTAATAATGGGGGATCCAGCCATATTTTCAATATTGGTAGGAAACCCACTATTTTAATTAATCCCGAAAACAACCTTTTTGGAGCCACGTTATGTCTAATAAAAAATCACTAAAAATCTGGAAAATAAACTGCTGAAACGTGTGAGATTTTCTCCCCAAATCTCGCTCTTCCTAATCTTTCCATAACTCCCACTGCAAAACCTAATTCTGCTAAACCACTACGCCGGCGACAAAACCTATGGGTAGAGAAATTGAATCGCTGCCAAATTCTTAAACTCACTCACCCACCACAATCTGCGATACAACCACGCTGTTCCATTCCCTGGGTAAAAAAAATAAAATAAAAGAGCGACGAAACTCTCAAAAAAGTGAAATTCTTGAAGCTATGGACACCCACGCAGCGCAATCGAGAAATAAAGCAACGCCTGGGAGCAGTAAGTATCCCCTGAAATAGTCTTGTTTACTCATATCCTCTTTTCGATTATATCAAAAAACACAGCCTACAAATGTGTTTTTTTTACATTTTTTTTTTGTGAACAGGAGAACGCAGGACGAAAGCATTGAACGACATTCGGCTAACCGACGCATGTAATTATTTTGAATTCCTGCTATAATTTATGGGATTTGTTTGTATGACTTGAATTCCTGCTATAATTTGTGGGATTTATTAGTAAACTGTTTTTGTTAACTCTTAACAGACTATTTAGGTAATAATGCAGTAGTTTTACATGACAATCTGTAAATAGACTATTCTGCGTAGATATAAATTGACTATTTTGCAAATAGACTTTTTTTTGAAAATAGGTCAATCTCCATGCCATTGTGATTCGAAATAGTCTATTTGCTTGGTTGTCTCATTTATTATTAAACTGTTTTTGTTAAGTGTTAATAAAATATTCTGGAAACAGTTCATTAGTATGTACATAAACAATTCTGAAAAATACACTATTCTGCCTAGATAGACTGTTCTGTAAATATTTCTGTAAATTAACCAATAAGTAATTCTCTGCAGACCGTGTTTGATATGCATTTATTTTTCACATGATGTTGATCTATATTGTCTTAACAGAGGGTACACAATGATAGTAGCACGTTTCATACGCCAAAGAACATTTTCGAGGAACATTCAATCGTCAAGGAAGAAATCGAAATAGACTACCTCCAAACATGTGGATAAAAATTGTGAAGACTCTTCTAGAATGGGGGAAGTGCAAGGATAACAGGACGAACAAAAACGCAAACACTAACATCGCTTGATCACTGTAACCCTTAAAATGGATTTTGTTTAATGTTGTTGACAGTTGTTATTTAAATTTACGTTTTCTTAATTTTCAAGATATGTTTAAACTTTGTTTTGTTATAGCGAATATTGTCCTATTAGATAAATATATGTAATATAGATCAATTTTTATGTAAGCATCATTAATTCTTCAGTTAAAACAAGTATATTTATGTAATTAACTCCAACACAGCTATAATTTTTCAGTTAAAACAACTATATTTCTCTGAATAACACCAACACAAGTATAATTTTTCAGTTAAAACAACTATATTTCAGTGAATAGCACCAACACAGCTATATTTCTTCTGTTAAAACAACTATATTTCTGTGAATAACACCAACACAGCTATATTTCTTCTGTTAAAACAACTATTTTTCAATTAAAACAACTATTGATCAATTAAACCAACTACAAATTATCAAGATCAATTATCTAGTTGGATTAATGAAATCGACTACAACAGTAACGAAAACAATTATAATTTTGTAAATAACACCAGCACAATTTCAACAAACGAACATCCGATTGACAATTAATTGAGCAAAATTAGCTCCCAAAACAATACAAGTTTCTACAATTCAGCACTAAAAAATCCGAAAAGAAAAAAATTATGAACTTAATTAAAAAACGAAGCAAATCTTGTGCGTCTGCCTCGTTGCCCTCTCTCCAAAGTAAGCTTCGCTTTGATTTGATTCCTCCATTTCTGAAGGATAATTATCCGACAATTTGTGATAAATCTTCTTCCTTTAGAAAATAATTTGTTCATTTGTTTTCTAATTGAATGATAAAATGGGTCTGGAAGCAGTCGCAGAGGCAACAGTTGAATTCTTGAATAAGGCAGTAAAACCAGTGTTGGTCGGGGTGGAAAAGAGGAGTGAAAGTTGGCGGCCACTCCTTGGCCGCCGCCGCCGCCGTCTTCTCCTTGAGCGTCGTCGCCGACGAAGAGGCGCTTGAATTTGCATTAGAGGTGGCGATTTTTTAACGGACCGCGGGGGTCTTCCCTCGTCGTTATCGATATGTGGCCCCCCTTCGTCCTCTCCTTGGCCGCGTCGCCTTCGCCGCCACCACCGGATCCTCAGTTCGAGACAGAATAGAAGACGTGATGGAGATGACAAAATGACGATTGGGTGCTAAAGATGTGATTAGGTTTTATGATTACAAGATTTGGAAACAGCTGATTTAACGTGATCACGTATTTTATTAGATTTAATTATTCAGGGGTAGAATAGTCAGGTCAAAATCTAATTTTAATTGAAAAGAATTTTAATTATTAAGTAGGGGGATCTCACTAATATTAGAAAAGAGGTTGTATCCACCTTCATATAGTCAAATGTATTAGGGGGTTTTCACTAATTATCCCATTATTTTAACACAGGGCGTTTTATGGCAATTTGAAATTACACGTGGGATCTATGCAATTAGCTCTTAAATTTTATATGATCAATCACTTCTTCAAAGCCATTTTGGATAAGGTTGAAAATAAATCATACATTTGGTACGACTCGTGCATAATATGTAATTCATAAATATCCAAGAATGGGGATATAGTGGCTTGCAAAAAAGACAACGATGATCATGTTGAAACAACACCAAGGTAATAACTTCATCTAACTTTTACTTCTATTATTAAAAAAAACCGATAATATACAATACATATATAGGTTGCTCTTCAATGCCATACAAGAAAATGTTAGAGCTTTCATTACTCTCTTTGAGGAAGCAACAATCTTGTATGTTAGATGTCCCGTAAATGAATACTTGATATCAACGGAGCAGGTAAAGTATAACTTAATATTTTATAGTTTCAATTTTCCATCAAATCAAGATCAGTCATAACAAATTGTTATTTATAAATTGCAGGACGAAACTAAATCCAAGTATTATAAGGGATTGAGCTTAAACAACAACAAAATTTAGGTTTCTCATACCTCTTAACAAGAAGGCAACAATTATCAATGCCCAACTCAGTGTTGTAGCAGAAGCAATCGAGAAGCTAAAATCCGGAAATGAAATAGATATCAAAAATGAAACTAAGGTGGCAAAAAGCAAAAAATTACGTAAAAAGAAATCCAACACCATTGAAGATAATGATAAGGAAGTTCAACTCGTGCAGTCAAAACCAAAAAAGAAAAGATATGTTGCGCTGCTGAAGAAAAAATAACAATAATAAATTGTCATTTTGTTCAGTTACCCAAAGGAGAATTATAAACTAATTAAGCACGTGCAACGCACGTACCCTTTTCTAGTACTTCATAAAAATACAAGTAAACCTTTTTACGTTTCAATTTGTATTAATCTCACTTTCATTTCCATGTAACAACAACTACAAAACATGATGATGATAATGGAATGTTAATTGAGTTTCTTCCATTTTATGTGAGGACCAAAATGCCTCTCACACTAAATAATAAAAAAGATAGAAATAAGGATAGTTAAATAATATCAAATTACTTTAAAAAATACAATTAATAGATAAACAATGGGGCAAACCTTTTTACGTTTCAATTTGGATGATGATAATGGTGGTGGTGGTGGTGGTGGTGGTGGTAAATTATAACCACGCCTAAGGTATGGTCAAATTACAAAAATCCCCCTCATATTTGGGTAATTACAACCACCACCCTCA